>NW_027464586.1:18942500-19242500 GCF_043290135.1 Rhipicephalus microplus
TCGAGGGTTACTAATTATACGAAAGGTGGGCTCTCCACCTGAGAAATAAGATAGAACGTTTCTCGTTACGCAGGCTGAAGCAATTTCGCATAAGCTGCGTCTCGTTAGCGCAAGACGAATCATATGTAATGAGTCCTCGTAAAAGACTGTCTTTATTATTACAAGAAATGTTATTTAAATGTTTTTACAATGGTCGGTGTGGCGTTCCAGTCAACGCATACGAGTTAGACGTTTTTATTCAGCTTCATTACGGTCGTACTCAAGCGCGCCTCCCGGACTCCCACGTAGATACCGCCAGGCGATGGCTGTTGGCACAAACGAAATGCGATTGACCGAGTCAGCATTCGTGCCAATTCAAGCTGTGATGCTTGTGTCCTCTAAAAAGCAGTAATGAACTGCAAAACTGCTTTCCAACAAATTTCATACTATCATAACATTACATAGCAATATAATTTTTACCGTTCGACTCAGTTTACGTTGTATAAAAAGAGCACGAACTAGAAGCCTGTATTTATCATCAGCCAAGTACGAGACATTCCGCTGCTTTGTCTCTTCGAGATGACATCGTAACTGCACATATTGTCGCTTTTGTTCGCATTCATTCGTAACGAACGTTTTCATCTATTGTTATAGTAGGTTGAACGTCTTCAAAGTTAAGTTACACGAAAAGCAGAGTGAGGGGGGGGGGGATTTCAAACGAAAGTATCGACACCATAAAAAGAAAGTAAGCAGCCATTGTATTATTCTGCACTGCCACGATTGTTTTCACTTTATTCTGTCTGCAAGCTTCTTCGCTATCCCGTACAGTGTAATACACCACTATGAAAAATACTTGGTCCGACAACTCACATGCTTGTTGTTCACGCTCTGCAATAGTTTCGCCTAAACTAACTGAAAGTGTCACTGACCTAATGGGACGCTAAAGGAGAAAATATGTAAGAACCCGAATGTGGTGCGGTACTCATGCTCGGCACTTGCCTATGCATTAACGTTATATACGGCATTTGCGAATATATATAATTATTTCAAAATCTCTAAAATTCGAGTGAGTCGAATAATCAAACAATAGAACAGAAAGAATTAATCCCTTTGCAAACAAATAACCTATTAAGTTTCCCCTGCGCCATGCTTTTGCATATGCGTAACTGTCGCTGCAATTTATAAGAGATTCACGCACCAACGTGCAGCTAGTTAGCCTGTAGTAGCGTTTCGGGAACCTCCTGTTGCGCCCTAAAGCAGGCGTCGGCCAATGCCACTGCAAAGTGAGGACAGGCAGGACCAATGTGCGAAAAAGCTAAAGCGCGAAAGGCCTGCGAGAAAAACTGCGCATGGCGTTTTTTTTTTTTTTACGAAGAAGCGGCCATGCAAAAGCTCGCGACATCTGCTGCTGGGTGCACTTCCACGTCGGCCTCACAATATGTTGGAGGAATTACGCAAGTTGAGAGAACAAGCCTGCAGGCTGTTTAAAATGGCGGTCACTTCCTAAAATATTCCTGTGAGCAACATTTCTATGCGCGTATACAACTTCGAAAAATGCCACATCTTTTCGTTTTTTATTAGTTTGACGTAGAGTACGGATCAACGAATATAGCAAGAATGCAAACCAAAGCTACATCACCATTCATCCAGGAGAAAAAAAGGAGAACTTGTCTCATGAATAGTGACTCTCACAAACTCACAGTCATTCTGATCACCCTGCTGTATTGTATTCGCGGTATTTCAAAACAGGTTAAATGCGCTGATAACTCGGTTTTGTATATGCGCCATTGACAAAGTTGTTATCACATTCAATTTTGCTAGTGAAAACTGGAGCCCGAAGTAAGCGTCAACTTACTGGATATTGCTAGCTGGTTATCTTAGTCTGAATTCAGCGTCAAAGTGTTGAGCATGAGTACTTAGAGAAACGTTCAGCTGATTCAGGTCATCCAGACTTCACCTGGTCGCCATGCTCATTGCAGAAAACCGCACTGAAACACTATCGTACTATTGTGCTGTTCTCACTTGTCGAAGCTGCACTTGAAAAAGTGAGATATTTTTTCGGAGCGCAGGTAAAAATTTCCCATTCTATTTTTAACTTCGTTCTCCCCGCTCACGAAGTATGAAGTTAAAAGCAAGGGCGACACACTCACAAAGCGCACGTGTGCAAGAAAGCAAGGCAAGAAGCTTCACAAGGTGCGCACCTGTAGATTCGTAAACAATGCGTATTGCACCCCAAACCGGGGGCTGGCACAGCTGCACAATTTCAGAAGATGATCGAAAAAAAAGAAGATCCAATGTCTCTCGAAGAACTCCACCAGTCTCGAAGTGTGCACAAACAAATAACAAAGCAAATAAACAGTGATGCCACAGAAACAAGATAACACACGCGCACGTACACACAGACACTCACACCGGCTGCCGCCTTCACAAGTGCCTGTCCACTCTGAAGCCTGTACGAAGCAAGCTGAATCCACCGTGAAATGGACCTCTGAAACGTAATCAATAGAAAACTTCTCGTAAGCATTCGCAACACCCGAGTCTAGTTGTACGCAAAAGTGCAGCTGAATAGAAAACTGCAGAATCATGAAATTAAGACGTATACGAACGAAATTCACTATATTGTTAGGACGCATAGCGGATAAGTACCGATGGGTGTCGCGACCCTTACGCAAGACACCACGGCATCGGCGAGATGCTCACTCAATTTGTGATTCATGATGACATAACTGCGTCTGCACTCCGATATATAAATAAATACTCATTTAATAGGTCAGACCAGTAACTAGCCCGAAAAGATAAAGAACGAAATACTTTGTAGCCAGTTTTAGTATTAGGTTGATTGAATAAATCACGTTTATTTGGTTTCCTGATTTACTAACTGACTGAAAAACATGCAGTATGTATGTCCAATTTGTAGGCGTTGTTTAACATCATCACCATCACCCTGACTACGTCTACTGCAGGGTATAGTCCATGTTTCACCAATCAACATGGTTGTGTGCATGCTGCAATCGCGCTATTCCTGCGAATTCCTTATAATCGTCTGGCCACATAAGCCTCCCCCTCATGTGTTCACAGAGAATCCAGAGAAGGCAAAATGACTACATAACTGTGCCTTTGGCACACCATTTCAATGAAACTTACCTTGCAGAGAGCGAAATAAAACATAAATAATCCGTTTTTATAAAGCACTAGTCTTTGATGCATTAGCGTGACTGTACCCAGTACTGCATATTGAAGCATACACAAGAGCACACAGAACCTATGTGCATTATGTAAACATGTGCACCGCCGTCCATAAAAAGCAAAAAACAAAGCTAGCCCTGCGCGGAAGGCGCATCATAATCACAGCAAAAGCTGGAAGAGTGGCACTTCCGAGCCTTTTCAAAACACTTAGTGGGTAACTACTGCAAGCACACTTGCTTGATACCCACTAGGGCATTGATAATAAATTTTGGGGTAGTACGCCAGCATTCGCGATGCTATTTTTCGTCATTCTTCTGAAAAGGGTGAAATCCCCTAACTATTGCGAGAACTTTGGTAACAATTGTTCATGCAGTGGCTGACGACGATGGGGAATCGTGCCTCAATAAGTATGCGCCGCAGTTATTAGAACAAAAACAAGCCTAAGGCAAGTTCGAATAATCCTGAATCAAGCACACGCATGGCCCAGTGGTAGAATACAGACAGCAAACCAGGATTCGAGCTCCACTCTGTCCTTTGCACTAGGCCTTTTTTTTTTCGTAGCTCGTTCGACAGTGATTACGGATACCGGCAGTGGTGGGCAACAATAGATCTCATAACCCCTTTCAATGTAAAAGAGCCGACTGCGGGGTTTTCTCTCCCTCTTTACACATTAGCAGCGATTGACTTTCCAGTAGAAAACACGTGTTCATCACGGCGTGCTTTACGCCTTCCCAGGTACCTGCACAACGCGGCCTTGAGCACCAGCGTCACCACCACTGTAAGCGTTAGCGCCCACTGCTTCGCATCTACACACGGTTCCTTTTTATGGAAGATTGCATATTATATTTTGCTTTAGCGAGTGCTACACGTTGCTAGAACTAAACCACTCAGTGGCTATAAAGAACAGTTGCTATGATTGCAGACTGGCTATGTCTGCCGTTTTGTCGCCCTGCGTGAGTACGCTGACTGCAGAAAATTTGCACCAAATGAATCCTTTCACGAGTGGTGTCTCGCTACAGCGGTTTCCCTTTGATTGGACATTGTGACCTATTTAACTACTGCGCTTGACAGTCATATATTTTTGTTGTCTGTGAAACACTTGATGTTTCAACGCGAGTTGAACGTTCGGGTAATATTATAGGCTTGCTTCTGAGATCTTTCTTTTTCACCGTCAACCGGAAAAAAATTGCGTAGTTATCAAAGGCAAGCCAAACGTTTCTTCCTAATTGTAGCGGAAAAGTCTCTCACCTTTGGCGGTGTGGGCTCTATGGACGTGTTGCGCCAAGCAACGATTTCTTCACGTGTATGGAGGGCTACAAACAGAGCAGTGCATTCTTTTAGTTCAACACACATCAATGGCTCCCAGAATAAGTGGTGAAGGCGGGATGAATGTCAAAGCGAAACAATGAAGGGTGTGGTGATTAGGCTGGAGTGCTTTGCAGGGGCACACAATCATTGAAATGCAGCCATAGTTACGTCCTACAGGCCCACAGTCACTCTATGAAGAAAGAGTGCGTAGGAGAGAGATCAAAAGGCACTAGAGTGTTCAGACGACATCTCAACTTCTGCGAAGACCCTTCAGACGACTGTACAGCTATTTACACGGCCTCACAGTGAGAACGATGCAGCTAGTCTATAGTGGGGTAGCGGAGGGGCATGAAAAAAGCTAAGCGCGCGCAGGTATACCGACCATTTTTTTTCTTCTTTTTTTACAGCTTCACTCGGGCTCTTGAACTCTCCACTCCGTCAAAGAAAGTGTTACTTTTCGTCGGCCATGTGTGTTCGTAGAGCGACAGAGAGAAAACAGAGTCGTTCAATGAACAGTTTGATAAACTATTACTCGCTGTATATGCCGACAATGTCACATTGCTGTTCTATTTCGCGAAGATTCGTGTTGAGTAAGTTTAACCGGATGCGAAGGTAGTCTCGCACGGGCTTATCGCGTGGCGATCTGTCTCTTCCAGGAGCTGCAGACGAATACATCATGGCATGGATTTGAAGCTGACAGCCGTGAAACATATTGGAAAGGTCAAAACTGGATTGGGATCCAGACAGCGCGAAGCACCGTATGAAAGAAGAAAGAACACTTAAAATGCACAGCCAGCCCGCTCGCATCTACCCATTGCCCATATAGTGGTCGCATTAGAAAGCAGCATGTCGACCAAGCGCGCGATTGTTTTAACTAGAAGGAGACTTTCTGTTCTCCCCTAGTGATACTTCTTAGGCCCTGCTGGCAAGAAACGAGTCTTTGACGTCAGCAAAGGCGGTCAGCGTTGGCAGGCGCCTCGATTACGCGCAGTGTCCGCGTTGTCACCGAACAGCCAACTCGAAGGCATGAACACTTTCTAGAGGTCGTCGCTGCTATAACGGCGTATCCCTGAAGCCTCCAGTTTTGCCGTTCGCGGACGGCTGCCCTTGCGACTGGAGTTGCGTAGGAGACGTCTCGGCAACGTCGGCCCGCTGCGGGCTGCGGTTCTCCGTCGGCGATGTAGCCACTACAGGCAGCTCGACGTGCGTCGCAGCGTTTTCTTCCGTCGGACTTGTTGTAGCCGCTGTAATGAGAATCCGAAGCAATTTATGAGCTCGCAGCGCAAACGTTGCTGTTTTTATTCCATAGTTTAACACGCACATTGAGTGCCAAGTGCTTAAGCGGCTGCCAAAAAAGAAAGCATGACAAAACACAAGCATGAAATTTTTTCAAAGAAATTATCTGCCCGGTAAATGTCTATCGAGGCCTATTATTCTGCCACCACCGTACGCTGCTGATTTTGTTTAACGAGGCCGTTTTACGAATCTTCTGGAACCTATAACCATCTCGCGCCTATTTGTACAAGGATCAACGAAATTTGACGTGAGCACAACTGATAGCCAAGAGGTTGATGACCGTAACGTTGCTACGCTCAACACACACACACGCTCACAGTTGAATTGTCTTCAACTGGCGCAGCAAGTGGGGCTTGCCAAAGATATTTTTTTGGATTCACCACTTGTATATACAGGTGTACATACAAGCACACGCAAAAATATATGTGAAGTATGGTTCAACTCACGAAAAAAACTTCTGGCTCAACTATGGCTTTTTTTCTTGACCTAAATGCATCAGTCATGCTTAACTTTGTGTTGCACTGGTACGAAAGTTGATAACTTGTTCATCGCAGGCTCCGAAACTTTCTGTGTACAAAACAAGCACTCAGGAAGGCGTGCATGGCTGTGACGTCCGCACAAGATTTATTACTGCTGTGCGGTTACACGCTAATTTCAAGAAGATAGATAAACTGCCTCGTTGACCAAAATCAGCAGCATAGAATGGTGGCAGAATAATTAACCTCGACGAACATTCCCCCAAAATATTCTTGTTTTGCGAAAATTTCACGTTTGCGTTTCGCCAAGCTCTCTTTAAGGAGCCGCTCAAGTATTTCAGGGGCAATGTAGATACTAACATTAACATAGATAAGTGTTCTATAAGATACCACAGTTTATACTAAAACTTTACGCATGATTCATTATTATGTGGGCTTTAACGTCCCAAAACCAACATATGATTATGAGAGTGGCCGTAGTGAAAGGCTTCGGAAATTCAGACCACCTGGGGATCTTTAATGTGCACCTAAATCTTGGAACACGGGCCTACAACATTTTAACCTCCATCAGAAATGCAGCCGCCACAGCCGGGACTCGATCCCGCGACCTGCGGGTCAACAGCTGAGTACCGTAGCCACTATAGACCACCGTGGTTGGGCGTCCCTTCTAAACTCATAGTACCCTGCGCACGTCAGCTCTTCTTGTAACACTTCATCACTGAACTGATGGGTATTTTGTTTTCATAGCTTTTCATTACCCTTAATGTTTGTTCGATCTTGTGCTCGGCCCTAGAAGTAATACTACTAATCAAAAATCAAAAGTCACACTTTTTTATCGAGGAATAACCTATTATGCTTGCACTCATTTAAAACAGTGTGTTCAACTTAGTCGATGAAAATATTTACGTTTGCACAACAAAGCACATCGTGAGTGTACCAGCGATTTATTTGCAGTTGCTGTAGAGCATGTTTACGTAACCAGTCAGTAAGATACAGCCCATATGTATAGACGTACGTGACTACTTAATGAGTCGCAATAACTGGTAATTAGGCGACTAGTCAAGCAGACAGAATTGCCTAGCAGGGTGTTCGCATAGCTCTCTTTGCAGCACATATTTGATTATGCGGGGCCGCGGCATGCACAAAGACAACCAACTTTTTCGAACTGTGGTTAACGCAAGAAACTGCATGTGATATACATAAATGTTCAACGGAAAAAGAGAACATGCATATAAAACGAGCGCAGACATAACAAGGGCTGAACAACTTCTAAGCGTAATTTAGGCGTGCACTCGTGTTGTACGTTAAGGCGATCAACGATCTCTCCAGTCTCCAGGTCTGGTTCACATTCACTTGCTTTGTCTGCCATTGCGCAGTTGACCGCCAGAAACAGATGAGCGGAAAAATGCAGTTCAGCATTGAAATGAACGCTTAGCGTATAATAACCTTAACATTATCAGGGAAACCACTGCACGACGATGGAGTCCTTAATAAAAGGCCTCGCTTCCGGATATGGTTCGTGCAGCACGGAAAATCAGATGCACTGTCACAGGCATGTTCCGAATGTTTCGCACACTGAAAAGGAACATTGCTTTTGTCCTATGTTTCTGCACTCGTGTTTCGACCAGCTTCAAATTAAGCACAGTAGGCGGTTCAACCCACCCTGACGAACAACTTCTTTTTGTAAGGGGTCGAGCTGCACGAAGGTCCACCCAAGTATTGATTGATTGTTTAGATTTCACGCCCCGAAACCATGATACGATTATGAGAGACGCCATCGCGGTGCGCCCCCGTACCGCGATGGCGTCTACCACTTACACGGGCCTCAACCATCGCCGCTTTTATAGAGAATGTGGATCTCGCAATCTGCGAGTGAGCAGTCGGGCTTTATAACCACAAAACCGTCGTGTCGAGTCTCATAGGTGCATAAATTAAGAACGCCTGTACTAAAATTGCATCATTTGACAATTTTTTTGACGGAGGCCGCATGATCCTCGTGCACATGGCCACTGGCACATATATATACCTCGTGTGAGCAGAAATTGCAAGTGCGAAACAACCAGTTGCGCTTGCTTTTCGAAGAACGTGCTACTCACGAGCTCAAATGAGCGCAAGAGACATGAACTACCTAGAGATGCCATAATGCGCGATATTTGCCAAAGCTGTCATTTGTATACACACCCATCTGAAACAAGGAAAAAAATATTCATTATGCTCGCTGTGGACGTCGAATTCTGCACAAGGAAACGCTACACTCTATCAAAACGAATTCAGAAATATCTCCTCTATATTATTGTACAAACTATGCGATCAAACTGCGAGGATGGCACGACTTTCGTGAAGTAAAGACATAATACAAAGAAACCGTCCATCATTTTAGAACTTTCCTCTTGTGATCACAGCTGCGAAACGAATAAAACAATGGTGGTGGGAATCGAGCATAGAGATATTTCGGAACAGCTATGTGTGAACGACTAGGTAAATTTACCCGTGAAAGCGAACTTGATGGATTATGCGATTTCACTTTCAACATGAGACATGCCGCGTTGCTGGGTACTAGATTACTTTTCACTACTTGAAGCGCCTTACCCCGGCCTTCATTTTTTGCATCTGTTGTTTCGCTTAATCGGTTCACCATAACGTGTTGCAGATTTTTCAAGTGAATACGTTCGTTCTGATGCACACGCCCGACTGTGACGAGCTGGGCTTTATACTTTTGTGATTTTTTTAAGGTAAACCAAGTGGTAGCGACATTTCCTTCTGTCTTCTTCCGTGGTGTGCACTACTGCCTCCTGCATTTATTTCAAGAGCATGAACCCGGTCGCCGCGGCGGAGATGCGAGGAGAGCCTGCAGTTTATCAGTGAGTGAATCATAGGCAGAGAAGTTCAAATAAATAAGCCTTACAGACTTTGTTTCTACACTCTAAAGACGGTTTATGATAGTTAGAGTAAAGGGATTGAAAACAACGCATGCATATTCATGTCGTAGCCCAATTAGGCATAAGATGCCATGATATATGATCGTAAGGTATATGTTAAAGCGTCATATATTGCAACCTTAGTCGAAACCTTCAAACCTTCTTCACGAAGTGTACCGTTTAACGAAAACTCGTCTGGCGAGGAAAAACCATGGTTGAAGAAAATGTGCGCCCGTCAACTTAAACGAACACGAAACAAAATATTCGACGTTTGGGCCCTTTACGGGTGCTTTATCAAGGCACCGAACGCGTGTTTTGAAGGACTGTGCCGCTGGACTACCACGGCACGCATATATGAGAAAAGAGAAGTGCAGCTTTTATTGCGATACCAATTATATGAACACTCTCGGCTGGATTTTGCCGCCTGCATTGACGTCGGCGTTGTTGTCATTCACCGTGTCTGTATACGTATCCGTATACATGAAGATGCAAGAAAGAAAAAAATCCAGAAAAAGACTCCGGCGCAAGGAATCGAACTTGGGTCCACTGCACCGTGAGTTCGAGGCGTTGACCACTGAGCCGCCAAGAACCACATGTTTAAAGTTCGAACGACCACCAATTTATATCTACCACTTACCGCTGCTGACGGGCATCTCCAATTGAATCATCGTGTTTTCAGCAATACCAGCAAGATGGTGCAATGAGCACGCGTCGCCACATCGCGCGGTGGCGCGTGCTGTCATCTCCCACGAGCACTTTGCACCGCGAAGAGCAGGTTTTTTTTTATTTATTTACACTCGTACGCAGAGCGTAATTTAGGCATTCATGGGGGGGGGGGGGGTTAAACAGAGAATTTATAAATGATACATTTCACGAACATTGGTAGAGAAAAACTAAGGAGAATAGTGGCATACATTGTTGTCAGTACACATGAATTACATAAAGATCAGCTAACCCAGGCGAAGAGCGAAAACAAAAATGAAATTTATACTGTACAAACATAAAAAATACGAAAACGATGTGACAAGAACTAAAAACTGCATAAAATTCCCTGACACACCCTTATCTCGCGGTAGGGATAATCGTACGTCTTAGCTGGCCTGGGGTTTACCTGCAACGATCCTGGGCGCACAAAGGTCACTGCGATCATTGCAGTCTCTGTTTGCGAAAAGCGCGTGCTTTTCAGACACAGCGAAGTATTAACTGAGACGCTTATTCGCGTGAATATGTACCAGTGAGTACGTTTCGTGCACCTTTTGTGCGTGAACAAGGCAGGGCACGTTTAGATCTGCTTTCCATTCTGCGCGTAATCTTCCCACTCGTTGCTATCGCGTTCAATGCTTTACTTTTGAGGCAAAACTGCGACTGTTTGGTGCTGTAGCAATTATATGAACGCCCTCGGCTGGATTCCACAGCCGGCATCAGCACCGGCTTCGACGTTGTTGTGGGTGTCGCCGACACTCACCGTATATGTATACGAATCTATTTATTTAAAATACAAGAATAATTCTGAAAAAGACTCCAGTGCATGTAATCGAGCTTCGGTCCTCTGAATCGCGAGTGCGAGGCGCTGACGATTGCGGCACCGAGCAGCACTTCCTTCAACGTTCGAACGGCAAGCTATGTATATCTACCACTTACCACTGTTGACGGGCATCTCGGGATGAATTATGTTTTCAGCATTACCAGCAAAAAGGCGCAATGAGCGGGTGCGTAGCGTCATGACGCGCCAGTGCGCGCTATCATCTCTCACGTGCACTTTGCCCCGCGAAGAGCATGGGGTCGACGCTCACTCATGCGCCCATATCTTATGGTGGGGATGATCGTACGTCTTGGCTGGCCTCCGGCTTTTACGATTCTGTTTCGTTACCGGGCGCACAAAGGTCACTGCAATTGTTGCAAAGTCGCCGTTTGCGAAAAGAGCGCACTTTTCAGACACAGTGAAGAAAAAAGTGAGACGCTTATTAGGGTTCAGCTAACCTGAGAATACGTTTCGTGCATCATTTGTGCGTGAGAAACGCAGGACACGTTTCTATCTGCTGGTCTGCGCGTGACCTTACAATATCTTGCTGTCACGTTCATTGCTTCGCCTTTGCGGCAAAGCTGTGACCCTGCCGTACCGTAGTCATTGGTGCCGTGTCCCGGGCGGTGCAGCTGCGGCATGCTTCGGCGGCGCTCGGCCTGCAGGATCTCGTGCGCCGCCCGGTCCATTTCTTCCTGGGTCAGGTTGAAGGCCTCAGCCAGCTCGAGCTGAGTGGCCCGCACGAAGTCGGCGTCGCAGTACTTGCCCAGGCCTTGCTCGTGGAGAACCTGTGCAGAAATTATGGCAAGTCTCTTTCTTACAGGAGGTTCCCAAGAGGCGACCGAGGAATCTATTATATACAAAAAAGGCAAAGTACCTACGCGAGGTTCTTAATCATTAGAGCCCGGATTTTCTGCACTAAAAAGCGCGCTTTAGGCACCTAAAATCGGCAGACAGAGCAATGTTTCGTTAACTATATATGGCGTACAAAACACTTTTCAGGCATCTATACTTGGAGATATGGGCAGAGTAAAATTTTCCAGAAATGCTTTTAAATTGAAACTGAAAGCATGCGTGGCCTGTACAGAAGTTTTATGAAGCCAGAAGGGACTAGCCATAGTCGTGCGATTGACCTTTTTCCCAAATGACTTGAAAGATACGATCTCTAGTCCAGCATACTGAGTCAAGTGCTAACTGATGAATCAACAGAGCTGCATCTCTTTCTTGACAAATGAGAAGAGACGCACAGGAGCAGATTTCCATACTATATATGACCAGAAAAGAGGGACGCCTCGTATTGGCTGAGTAGATAACCACGTCGCTTTATTCCGTGTCAGTGAACACATCAAAGCGAAAACTAGGCTAGGAACGAAACAAAAGCCGAGGAATGAGCTTTGTCATTGATCCATTTGGGAACCTTTGGGCGATATTCATTAGATATGGGTGCGCTTAACGTTACCGTAAAGTGGTAACTTCCATAAGAATTATTGATGGCGTTCCTGGTCAATAAAGGAAGTGGGAATGGAGAGACAATACTGGTCTATTGACGAGTAGGTATTGTTGGCGAGGCAGTAGTAGGTGGGCTTCTTCCAATTTAGAAGACACGGGCGAAACGTAAATAGGAACCGTTCAATCAGGCGACCTTGAGCATCGCAGTGATAGTCACCCCATAGAATGCTATGAGCATTGAAATCTCCAAGGGGAATATAAGCCTCTGGAAATTTATTTATTAGGGACTGGCATTCACGTTTTTCAAGATGGTGGTGTGGAGGTAGGTAGACAGAGCAGATGGTGACGAGTTTGTTCAGAACAACTACTCGAATAGCCACTTATTCAAGAGATGTTTCGAGTGGTAGATAAGCACATGCAATCCCTTGGTTGACTATTACGGCCACACCACCAAATGACGCAACGGCTTCATTCATGTCTTTCGAAAAACAATATGCTGGCGTAGAAAATTAGTGACCTTGGGTTTTAGGCGTGTTTCTTTTACACACCGCACTTTTTATGAATGATTGTGTAAAAGTTCTTGTGCATCGTCGAGGTTTATCAGGAGTCTTCTGACGTTCCACTGTAAAATTTGTGTCTATATTGATACGCAACAGCCGGCACAGCCTGTCTGGAAGAAAGAGGAAGACGACGTTGGTGCCTGGTAGTTGATGAACTGTCGCCATCTTGTTCGCCGAGCACGGTGCATCGTATTTAGTTTATTAAATAAGTTACCCATAACATTATTGGTGGAGTTGGACGACTCCCGTACCTCGATGGAGACGCGCAGCGGTCGCAACACCGGGGACTCTTCGGCTACTTCAACTGCCAGTGCCTCATCCCCACCGGTCTCTCGATCCGAGTCGACAACCTACGTCACCCTGCCACCCCTGCGGGATCCTGGAACTTTCTGCGCTGACGGCACCATCAACGTTGACTCCTGGCTGCACCGGTACGAGCGAGTCAGTGCTACCCACCACTGGGATCCCACGCTCATGCTCGCCAATGTTGTGACTACCTCGACGGCACGCCGCGGGCATGGTTTGAAACCAACGAAACCGAAATCACAAGCTGGGATCTTTTGAAATCGAAGATCCGTGATCTTTTCGGCGATTCATCTGGTCGTCAGCTCGCTGCCAAGAAGACTCTCGCCACTCTCGCCCAGACGTCTACTGAATCGTACGTCTCATACATTCTTGACGTCTTGGCGCTTTGTAGCAAGGTCGACCAGCGCATGTCAGAAGAAGAAAAAGTTAACCATGTCCTCAAAGGGATTGCTGTCGATGCCTTCAACCTGCTGCTTTTTAATAATGTCACGAGCATCGACACGATCCTGACAGAATGCCGCCGTCTAGAACAGGCTAAAGCCCGCCGCGTCACCCACGGCATCACGCGCCTGCCGAACACAGCTGCTACTTCCTCTTGTCCGTCCGCCCAGTTCCCTGATGTGACAACCTCACCCGCATCATTCGTCGTGAGGTCGAGGCAGCCCAACCAGTAGTTACTCCATTTCCAATGCCTGAACCTTCACCGACCACTATATCACTTATACAAGCCGTCGTTCGTCAAGAATTATCGAACGTCGGCCTACACCCCATTCAACCAGTCTACTCTGCCAAGCCTTTTTATCGTCGTCCCTCTGCTCATCGATTTGGTCCCAACTACTCTCGACAGCGCAATTTGTCCGAATGGCGTACACTGGACGACAAGCCCATATGCTTCAACTGCCGACGTGTCGGTCATATTGCTCGCCACTGCCGCAATTACTGGGCTCCGCTGGCACGCTATGGGCCTCCTACCCAGGCCACTTCTGACCCCCAGTCGTCCTCAACATTTGATTTTGGTTCCCCTATGCCGACCACATCTTCTGATTCTGCCGCACCTCTGACGAGATCTCGCTACGCCCGCTAACCATCCCCTGCTCGCCATCAATCTCGTTCGCCCCCACAACGCCGTCCTGCCTCTCCGACCTATTCGCAGCGCCCCCGACCGGAAAACTAGGCAGTGCAGCTTCTGGAGGTGAAGCTGCATTGACGACGACCTCTGCAAGAAATCCTCGCGTAACGTTACAGATAATGTAACGTTACTTTAGACAATGTACCTGTGCGCCCGTTGATCGATACCGGCGCGCATGTGTCCATAATGAGTGCTGCTCTTCGTCGCCGCCTAATGAAAGTTGCCACACCCGCCTTGGACCGAGCCGTTCGAGTCGCCGACGGGAGAACTGCCGCGATTATTGGCATGTGCTCTGCCCGTGTGACTATTGCCGATAGAAGCACTGCTGTTCTTTTCACCGTTATAGACAATTGCCCTCATGAAGCAATTCTAGGCATGGATTTTCTAACCGCTCACTCGGCCCTTATAGATTGTCCAGACGGCTGTCTTGACCTTGAAATGCCTCTACTTTCTGATCTGACCAACCCACCCCAAAGTCGCCTTTGCTGCATTGATTTCGCACGCCTTCCGCCTAACTGTGTCACACATATCAACCTCTTCTCTGCACCACCTGTACCTGACGGCGATTACATGGTGGCACCAATTCATGCCGTGATGCTTACGCATGGCGTCGCTGTTCCGCACACCATTTTGACAATCGTTGAAAACCGCACATGCCTTCCTAATGTCAATTTTGCCCTCACTGCCCAAATTCTTGCACAAGGTAACTCCCTGGCCGAAATTACTGCTCTACAAGACCATACGGTTGAACCCTTCAGAGTGGATGATTGCTGCACCTCAGACCATGAACCAACTCTATCACTTTCATCGGGCGTCGACGTTGACCACATGGTACCATCAGACCTCACTCCTGATCAAGCGGAAGCCCTTCGTCACGTCCTGGCGTCCTATAGTGACATTTTCGACTTCGCCAGCACGGCTTTAAGTCAAACGAGGGTTGTTACTCATCGCATCAATACTGGTGACGCGAGTCCCATTCACTGACGTCCATACCGTGTTTCCGCGTCCGAGCGCACAGTCATACAACAGGAAGTCGAAAAGATGCTTGCAAAAGACATAATCGAACCCTCTTGTAGCCCCTGGACTTCTCCTGTCGTCCTTATCAGAAAGAAGGATGGAACATGGCACTTTTGTGTAGATTATAGGCATCTCAACAAAATTACGAAGAAAGATGTTTATCTGTTGCCTAGAATCGACGATGCCTTAGACTGCCTTTACGGTGCTACGTAACTTTCCACTATCGACCTTCAATCTGGCTATTGGCAGATCGCTGTGGATGAGATGGACCGTGAGAAGACCGCATTCGTCACTCCTGACAGGCTTTATCACTTCAAAGTTATGCCCTTTGGTCTCTGTAACGCGCCGGCCACATTCGAAAGAATGGTGGACTCATTGCTCCAAGGGTTTAAATGGTCAACCTGCTTATGTTATTTAGACGACGTTATCGTTTTCTCGCCCACATTCGACTCCCATCTCAAGCGTTTATCGGCGATTCTTGAAGTTTTTCGTCGAGCCGGACTTCAACTGAACTCGTCGAAATGCCACTTTACTCATCGTCAAATAACCGTACTTGGCCACATCGTCGATGCCGCAGGAGTCCGCCCGGATCCCGAGAAAATTCGCGCCGTCACGGACTTTCCTGTTCCGAAGTCAGCAAAAGACGTTCCCAGTTTTGTGGCCTTGTGCTCCTACTTTCGACGGTTTGTTAAGGACTTCGCCATCATTGCACGCCCGCTCACAAACCTCCTGAAGGACACCCCGTTTTTATGGGGCGCTGATCAAGCCTCATCTTTTTCCCAGCTCACGATGCTCCTTACAACACCGCCGATTTTAGCCCATTTCGATTCATCAGCTCCAACCGAGGTTTGCACTGACGCTAGTGGGCATGGCATCGGGGCAATGCTAATGCAACATCAACGCGGACATTACCGTGTTATAGCATATGCAAGCCGCCTGCTATCTACAGCCGAGCGCAACTATTCAATCACGGAACGTGAGTGTCTCGCTCTTGTGTGGGCAGTCGCCAAGTTTTGCCCATACTTATACGGGCGTCCATTCCGGGTAGTCACCGACCACCACGCGCTCTGCTGGCTGGCCTCACTCAAGGATCCCACAGGACGCCTCGCTCGTTGGTCCCTATGATTACAAGAATACACATTCACCGTAACGTACAAAACAGGGCGGTCACACCAAGATGCTGATTGTTTATCACGCTACCCTGTGGAAGAGGCTGCCCATACTGACACCCTTCCAGACCTTCTGTCTGTGACGCAGCTACTCAACTTTGGCCACTAACAACGCCTGAATGCTTCGCTGCGAACCATCATTGGCAAGCTTGAGTCAAGGCCTCGCGACGCATCTCTGCAAATGTTCCTGGTAAAAGACGGCATCCTGTATCGCCGTAACCTCGATCCATATGGCCATGACTTGCTACCCGTCATACCAGCACATCTTCGTGCGACTGTTTTCAACCAACTTCATGACGCTCCTTTGGCGGGCCACTTGGGCGTCTCTCGCACATACGACCGTGTACGTCGTCGTTTCTTTTGGCCTGGTCTTGCCCGCTCTGTTCGGCGCTACGTCGCCGCTTGTGAACCCTGCCAGCGCCGCAAAAAGCCATCTTCCCTACCAGCTGGATTTCTTCAGCCGATCGATATTCCTATTGAACCTTTTTTTTCGAGTTGGCCTCGACCTGCCTGGCCCATTCCCGATCTCCAGCTCAGGCAACAAATGGATCGCGGTCGCCACTGACTATGCGACACGGTACGCTATCACACGAGCACTTCCGACGAGTTGCGCAACCGATGTGGTGGACTTTCTGGTATATGATATTATTTTAGTACACGGAGCTCCACGCCAACATCTCACTGACCGGGGCCGCACCTTCCTATCAGCTGTCGTTGATGAAATCCTGCGCTTTTGCTCTGCCAAGCACAAGTTTGCCATTTCGTACCATCCGCAAACGAACGGTCTTACAGAGCGCCTCAACCGCACCATAACCGACATGCTTTCTAAATACGTAGTGGCCGACCACCAGGACTGGGACGTTCATTTGCCATTTGTGACGTTCGCATATAATTCGTCACGTCACGACACTGCCGGCTATTCACCATTCTATCTTCTATACGGCCGAGAACCCGCCCTACCATTTGACACCTTGCTGTTCTCGGTCACGGAGTATGCCGGCGAAGTCATCGCGCGAGCTGATCACGCACGCCAACTCGCCCGCAGCCGCCTGCAGGCTTCACAGGAGCACCAAAGACAGCTCTACGATTCCCATCATCGAAGCGTGCACTTTTCACCGGGTTCCCTTGTCCCCCTCTGGTCCCCCCCTCGACGTGTAGGGCTTTCTGAAAAGCTGCTGTCACGCTACACTGGACCATACCGCGTCGTTCGCCAGGTGACTGACGTTACATACGAGATCGTTCCAGCCGATTCAACGTCATCATCGTCACCTTCGAGTGACATCGTGCACATAGCTCGACTCAAGCCTTATCACCCTCCTTCTACCGCATCCGAGTTGCTCAAGCACCGAGACGGTGCTTCTACCGCCGGGAGGTTATGATACGCAACAGCCGGCACAGCCTGTCTGGAAGAAAGAGGAAGACGGCGTTGGTGGCTGGTGGTTGATAAACTGTCGCCATCTTGTTCGCCGAGCACGGTGCATCGTATTTAATTTATTAAATAGGTTACCCGTAACAATATTTTTAATGTAGTTAGGAGCTCTGTATACAAAAACGTTCTCTTTGGCTACAGAGCCTGTTGGAGGTCCTGTATGTGGTATTTCTCTTTCTTGTTTCACTCCAAAGAGCTGCGCCTTTCCTTTGGTGTCTGGGGCACCGGAGGAGTATGCCTTGTGTCTATCACCTCTTCTGAGGTGGTGGATGGTGCCATCTTGGTGGTTTTGGACCTGCACTTGCAGTGGTCCGGGGTCCAGCAGACGCTGAAGTCTGCTGGTCCTTTATTGCAGGAGGCGGATCAGTACAGGCTTCTCCAGCCTGTGGCGCTTCTGGCACAATCGCAGTCACACTCGGTGTGAATCTCGCGGGTACTATAAAACGTGGCACCACGTCGGCGAAGGAAGGCTCAGAATGTTTTTGTGCAGAAAACTATGGACGTGCATCTAGGAATGACAGGTGTAACCTAACCTTAAGTTCTAATATATGTTTCTCTTTTTTTCATGAAGGGCATGATTGAGAGAAGGCAACATGGTCTCTTTCTCAGTTAGCGCAACAGGTTTCTGAGTCACTCTTCGGATACATGTTCACAAGATGCACACTTCGCGCACCTAGTGCGTCCTCTGCACGTTTTGTATCTGTGTCTGAAGCGCTGACGCTTGAAACCTCGGTGAGAATTCGGTATATAACGTCTGACAGGAAGCTTACAGTAACCGGTTTTAACAGGGTCAGGAAGGTTGCTTGTACTGATGGTAACTATGGTGTGCTTTGTTGGGGTCGGTTTCTTTGTTGTGTCTCGCCTGATAAATTTTTTGGTACTTTCACTACATTTTGTTCCTTTTCGCCTTCGAGCAATTCATTTTCAGATAGCTCTAGGAGGTCGTCATCAGATATGACACTACGCACTGTGTTCATCGACTTATGTGGGCCCATTGATACTAGGATGTTATCAAATGCTACGAGTTTTGAGAGCTTGTCATACTGAGTCTTGTTGCGAACTTCTAGAAGAAGATTGCCTTTCCCTTCTTTGTTGTTTTAGAGCCAGGGCCAATTGCATCTGTGAGCGTTTTCGAGGCATTGAACGGTTAAATAGATCAAACTGTTTTCATTCTGGCTGTGAATTACATGGTAAATAAAGAACGTCTGTTTTGGGTGCGCAGAAAAGAAGCTGTCATCAGTGCGCCAAGTTTTCAGGCGGTGATCAGGGAGTGCGGGAAAAGGGTTTTCCACAAGAAGCATTTTGAATTCGGCGGCGATGGTGGCCACCCACCACCGAGCCCCACAAGGGGACGCTTCAAGGAAGTATACTTGAGATCACCAGCCATGCATCGCCACTATAACCGAATATAAATACTAAAGTTTGGGCAACTACACAGGGTTAACCTTCGCCGCCAGGAAATTTGGAAGTAAACGGTAAAGGGAAGATGACAGAACAAATAAAGAGTAAGAGATAAGGGCGAAGATGTAGGAAAAAAGAGACTGCCGATTTTCCCTGGGTGGGTCAGCCCAGGGGTGCAATCTACGTGAAGCCGGGGTCAAAAGGGTGTATTGCTTCTGCCGGGTGCCTTAAAGGTCAAATCACCCAGCGTCGGCTCAACTTCCAGGATCCCCTTTTTTTGGGACACGGCAAAGCCACGCACGGCTGGGCGTGGGAGGGAGTCGAAACCCCGCTTAGCTCGGGTCCATGGTGTCGCTACACACCAAACACCTGCTTGCGCAGACGCCCTTGTGAGGTCTGAGTCACCAGAGCCCCTTTAAATTGCCTGCTCTACTTAGAAGGCTAGTGTAATTGCTAAATACCTACAGATTTTGCGGAAAGCAATAAAGCTTCAAGCAGCCATCGCGGTACTGAATGCTTATATTAAATTATTCATGACTGACGGTAGGGTTAAAATCTGGCTGATGTGGTGGACTTCACGAACTACTGGAGAAACAGCTGAGTTTTAGAAACGGTAAGCAACACAATGACACAATATTTAACTACGGCATTTTTTTTCAATTATACAATAAACAGCATAAATGACTCCTATTTTTTTTTCAATTGACGTACCGCTTTCAATACAGCTCAGCAACCAGGTTTTACAATTCTCAACTGAAATATTCACTTTCCCCACTTTCGTGAAGGCCCTTCGAGAGGAAAAACTTAACAAAAATGTCCAACGTTGTTCGTTTTGATGCCAATTGTTTCTTTGTTTTTTGTTTGTTCTTGCGTTTTTATAATTTTAACTGGGTGTCACGAGGTGTGTTCAAAGGATGACCACCGTACCGTCGAGAACAACCTGCGAAAGACACAGTACGTGACAACCCTCCCTCCCTAGTCACCTCACCGGCAAAAAATAAATGAAGTCAGCCCAGCGCATCGTCATTCTATACATGCCGGGCGCCAGTGAAGAGCTCTCCGCTATTCAAGGAAAAGCAGGGGTCGAGGTGGTTCGCAAGCCTGCTTCGATGCTTAACCACTTGCAACTAGGGCCGAAAGACGGAGCAACACCAGGGAGTAGTCTACAAGGTGCCATGTTTTGAGTGTCCAGTCACCTACTAACAGGAAAAAGCGAATGTTTCCGTTCAAGACGCCCATTGAGCGGCCGACAGGTATGGCCTGGTGGTCCCGACGTGGGAGTCAGCCGCTGCGCGCTAACGTGCGTCTTGCCGGGCCTCTATAAAATCTCGCGCCCGCTCATCGAGATTCTTCCAACATAGGAACGACTTCAGAAACGTGGAAGTGCAACGCAGCGCTCTTGCATAGTCCATGAGAAGCTTGACCATATATAATCGACTTCAATGGCATTTCTGCTCTAGAAACGGCGAGGAATTCTGGAAAAAAGTCCTTGCGCGAATCCTGGCACATTCTGAACACACCAAAAAACTTGAACTGCGCTCTAAAAAACAATATCCTCAGTTCACAGCTTCGAAAACGTGGGGGAAACGAAAAGCCACAGCCTTGACGAAACGAGACATGAAGTAGCTTCTATGACTAACAAAGACAGATCTTCAGGTAGTGACCAAGTGGGTCCTAAATCCTCGGGCCTTCTACGAATTTCCGTATTTCCTAAATCTTCTACCAAGCCCTGCAGATTTTGGTTAAAATGTTTACATTTAAGCTTTAAATCACGCTATTAGAATTAGGCCGCCTTCAAAATACACAAAAATAAAAAACAATGATCTGTGTATTCTGACTTCTAAACTGCTGCTCGTTCTATGCAAGCCATGGAACTTGGTGACCGCTATTTTCACAATCGATTTCGTTAAATGTGTAATTATGGATATTTACCTGAACGTCATGGCTGCCAAACACACAAGAGGAACTTGAAAGTAGCAAGTATATATATATATATATATATATATATATATATATATATATATATATATTGTTCGATGCCCTAACCACTGAGCTATCACAGTGGCCTTTCCCCAATCCACAATTTGGGGGTTTATATGTGAATTTCAACGTGGGAGTGTCAGTCAGTGCCACCTGTAGCCTGCTTCTGCTCACGGCTGGTTATTTTTTCACCCACTTTTATTTCTTCTTATTTACATACCATTTGTTCTAATAAATTCCCCTATACAATCCTTGGCATTATTGTCTGTTAGATCTCAATTTTACTGTGTCAAAACACAGAAAAACAAGCCTTTAGGTATACACCTCTATAACATATATATATATACATATATATATATATATATATATATATATATTGAGATGATGTTTATTCAAACAGAAAAGTCGCTACGAGGTCTCGACGGAAAATGGGCGTACGGCAAGTCTGCCAAAACCGGCACAGGTTCTCGCGCAATCAGAGCACGAGGTTTTTCGTTCTCTTTGGAAGGCGCACACGCGTTAGTGCCTATGCTCCACTACAATACCCCCGGGGTGAGGAGGAGCGATTCTGGCGACTCAGGGAGTAGCCACGATGAGGGGGTCGTAGTAAGGCTTGAAACGATCGACGTGTGTGGTCTCGCGTTCTCGACGGCGCAAATTGGGCGTTTGTGTTGGGGGCTCGATGATGTAATTCACCGGCAAGGTTGCGTCAATGACACGGTATGCACCATGGTACCGATTGATTGATTGATTTGCGTGGTTTAACGTCCCAAAACCACCATATGATTATGAGAGACGCCGTAGTGAAGGGCTCCAGAAATTTTGACCACCTGGGGTTCTTTAACGTGCACCCAAATCTGAGTACACGGGCCTACAACATTTCCGCCTCCATCGGAAATGCTGCCGCCACAGCCGGGATTTGATCCCGTGATCTGCGGGTCAGCAGCCGAGTACCTTAGCCACTAGACAACCGTGGCGGGGCTGGACCATGTTACCGGCCCAGAAGCTTAGAAGAAAGGCCAGAAACGTGTGGGGGCACCCAAAGCCACACAAGGGAGCCAGTACGAAACGTAGGCGCTATGAGATGAACGTCGTCATGTCGGGTCTTTTGGGGACCTTGAGCCTCACTTGCCACATACCAAGCCAACTGACGGCAGTCTTCAGCGTATCTGGCGATGTCCGAAAGTGGGGAGCACTCCGATGCATCAGGGCGGTACGAGAGTATAGTGTCGAGTGGGTGGGATGGTATGCGGCCGTACAACAGAAAGAACGGGGGAAAAGCGGTAGTCGCTTGCGTCGCGGTGTTGTAAGCGAAGGTAACAAAAGGTAATACAGCGTACCAGTTAGTGCGGTCGGAGGAGGTGTACATCTTCAGCATGTCGCCAATTGTGCGGTTGAACCATTCAGTGAGACCATTCGTCTGTGGATGGTATGCGGTAGATTTCCGGTGGTTGATGTTACATTCAGCGAGAATAGCTTGGATGACCTCCGACAGGAACACTCGACCCTTATCACTGAGTAATTCCCGTGGAGCCCCATGGCGGAGAATAAAGCTGCGCAGAATGAAGAGTGCAACTTCGTGGGCGGTCGCTGCCGGTAGATCTGCAGTCTCAGCGTAGCGTGTCAGATGATCGACGCCGACAATGATCCACCGGTTTCCAGAGCGACTATATGGGAGGGGGCCTTAGAGGTCGATACCCACGGGGTCGAATGGGAGAGCCGGGCATGGTAGCGGCTGTAACATGCCAGTAAGGTGCCGCGGAGGTGTCTGGTTCTGTTGGCAAGTGGTGCAAGACTGAACGTATTTCTGCACAAAGCGATACATTCCTCACCAGTATTATTGTTGGCGCAGCCTTTCGTAGGTTTTTCAGGAACCCTGCGTGAGCACTTTGGGGATCTGCATGAATTTTCGTGCAGATGTCAGAGCGCATATGAGTTGGGACAGCAAGGAGCAATTCCGACCACCAGGCATGTAGTTGCGGCGGTACGGAATATTGTCTCGCACGGAAAAGTGGGCTGCTTGCCGGCGTAGCACTCTCGTGGAAGGGACAGCAGACGAATCGGTAAGGTAGTCGAGTAACAATGCAAAGTATGGGTCTTTACGCTGCTCCGAAAGTTTGTCAGCGGTGCTTATTGGTGACCAGGTGGTAAAAAGGGATGACAGGGAAGCCACACCTAGTGTTAATGGCGATCGCGAAAGTGCATCTGCATCCGCATGCTTGTGACCGAAACGATATACGACACGGATGTCGTATTTTCGCAATCGAAGTGCCCAACGCCCCAGGCGTCCGGACGGGTCTTTCAAGGTGGACAGCCAACATAGAGCGTGGTGGTCTGTGACCACGTCGAAAGGATGGCCGTAAAGGTACGGGCGAAACTCCGTCAACGCCCAGATTATGGCTAAGCGCTGCTTCTCTGTCACGGAGTAATTCAATTCAGCCTTTTTGAGAGCGCGACTTGCATAGGCGACTACGTATTCGGCTTGGGTGCTTTTTTGTTGTGCCAAAACTGCACCAAGACTGATGCCAATTGCATCCGTGTAAATTTCTGTGGCAGCAGCGGGGTCGTAGTGACGAAGAATAGGTGGTGAGGTCAGCAGGCGGTGCAGCTGGCGAAATGCGCCGTCACATGAAGGTGACAATGCAGATATACCTTTGCTGTTGGAAAGCAGATTCGTGAGAGGCCAAACAGTAATGCAAGGAATGTCTAGGGAAAGTTATTAGAACCTTTGGAATGTATATAAGAAGAAAAAAAGTGGGTGAAAAATTAACCAGCCGTGAGCAGGAATCGAGCCTACGACATTCGAATAACGCGTTCGATGCTCTAACCACTGAGCTATCACAGCGGCCTTTCCTCCATCCACTTTTTTGGGTTTATATATGAATTTAGAAGTAGGAGTGTCAGTCAGTGCCATCTATAAGCCAAGCGACGAGTGTGAAACACTCTTTTATGCGCATGTGTGGCATCACGTAGCACGTGAACTTATTACGAGCGGGCAGCTCATCAATAGTCCCTCGTATACAACATAATGACACCAAGTCTGCCAGTACGAGACCCTCGTATATGAATAAGGGAAAGAAGTGTATACTTAAGGGCTCGTTTTTTCGTGTCTTGACACAATAATAATGAGATCTAACAGACAGTAATACCAAGAAATGTCTAGGAGAAGTTATTAGAACAAACGAAATGTAAGTAAGAAGAAAGAAAAGAGGGTGGAAAAATAACCAGGCGTGAGCAGAAATCAAACCTACGTCCTTCGAATAACGCGTTCGATGCTCTAACCCTTGAGCTATCACAGTGGAGTTCCCTCCATCCACTTTTTTGGGGTTTGGGCTCAAGAAAATGTAGTGTTACGAGTGATTGTGTTTATTTAGAGATGAGGTGAAATGGCGTTGGGAAAGCGCAGCGTACTTCTGAGAAAGTCCTTGTTTGGTTCACCCAACCACACAGTCCAAGCGCCACTCCACTACTCTTCTTCTTCCGCACCCAGTAGGCTTGTGCGTCTTCATTGCATTTCCCCCCGCGGCAGACGAAGCTCGCCGAGTGAGTTAAATAATCCTATGCTGGTGCTCTTTGAGGCGGGCTACGTAATTCGCGTAACTGAGACAAGTGGCTATCACGACAGGGCCGGAACGGTTTGCTAGAAACTTTTGGTACAATCCTTTTCTGCGAACAGGACAACACAGCCAAATGGAGTCACCAGAAGAAAACTCTACGAGGATATGCTTGGCATCGTAGTGCCTCTTGCTGTGTTCTTGAGAAGACAATGTTCGAAGGCTCGCTAGTAGATGTGCTTCTTTAGCAAGACACAACGTTTGAGCGATAGACAGATCTTCGTGATGCGAAAAAGGTAATAGAATGTCCAGGAAACTCCGTGGATTTCGTGTGGAAAGCAGAAAAAAGGGCGAATGTTCAGTAACTTCATGCTTGGTGGTGTTACACGCGTAAGAGACCGCCAAGTGGCGCCGTTTTGTTTGGCTGGCATAGAAGATATAGATGGGTATACCGACCCGACAGGCAAAATTATCATGAATATGTTTGAAAAGCTTGACTTGATCATTTGCAACAGTACCGAGAAGTGTGAAGGGCAAATAACATGGGAAGTAGGAAGGCTGCAGTCGGCGATAGATTATGCACTGATGTCGCATAGGATGTATGATAAGCTCAGGGGAACGTACATAGATGAAGGTGGCTCCAGAAGTCTGGGTAGTGATCACAAACGTATCAAGCTAAGTTTTGGAAAAGCAGTGAAAGTGGGAAGGAGAGAAGATGAGCAACTACAGAAACATTTTTATACAGAAAGGCAAATTGAAATAGCCACTAAACAAATTGAGAAAGTAATCACGGAGGATAATAAGACGGTGTGGACGTACACGAATCTAATTTAAACTGTTTGAGCTGGAGCTTGCTAAGGCACGTGACAAGTCACCCGGGAAAAGAAGACACAAACCCAAAAGTTGGTGGGATGAGGAAGTTAAGAGAGCCATAGGAAAACGTCAGGAAGCCTCTAGGGAACACAGACATGCTAAGCTGTCAAACGACAGTTGATGTTGAAAGAACATGGGAAATTTTTCTAAGCTGTAGAAGGGATGTATCCACTCTTATCAATGAAAAAATTAGAAAAAAGGAAGCTCAGTGGCTGGCAGAAGTACATAACGTAGAAAGGCAGCTGCGAAATTTCGGAATCAGCTAAACTCCCTAAGAAATGAAACGAGCTAAGAGCATAGCTTTATAACAACAGCTCAAGGTAATGGGCTAGAAGGGAACAAAGCTATAGATTATATCAGAGCAAGGGTGACAGAAAAATTCAACAAAGAAGTGCTTTATGCACCACGATAGACAAGGACGAATCAAGTGGCGCAATGGCTCCATTTTCACAACGAGAGTGGGAAAGAACTGAGAAAAGGGTTCCTAGTAGTACATCAACATGCCCAGATGGCATTCCAAGTATGCTGATAAAGACATTAGGTCCGAAGTCTAGGCAGGCTTTGAGAGAGGCAGTGAGCAAAATAATAATCGATGGTGAAGTTCCCAATGGATGGAAACTCAGCAGGATGAGCATGATCTATAAAGGAAAGGGGGACAAAGCTGACATAAACAACTACCGTCCTATAACAGTGACATCAGTGGTCTACAGGCTGGCGATGCAGATTATAAAGGAAAGACTACAGGCATAGATAGAGGATGAGGGGGTGCTGCGGGAACTGCAGAATGGGTTTCGGAAACACAGGAGGTTGGAAGACAATCTGTTCTCACTGACGCAGTGCATCGAAATAGCAGAAAAGGAACACAGGCCCCTGTGGCTAGCATTTTTGGATATCAAGGGAGCGTACGATAGCGTGGTTCAAGAGGAATTGTGGGGAATACTGGACACACTAGGCGTGGAAGATGTAGTCACTAATCTTTTAAAGGGTATCTATGAAGGTAACAATGTAGTTATAAAGTGAGAAAAACAGGGATCCAAGCCTGCAGAGGTAAAACGAGGGCTTATCAGGGGTGTCCCCTGTCACCTTTATTATTCGTGATGTACCTACAAGGATTAGAGGCCGAATTAGAGGGAAGTGGACTGGGCTTCAACCTCTCTTTAGTCAAACAAGAAAAACTCATTGATCAGGCACTACCAGCATTACTGTACGCGGATGATATAGTGCTAATGGCCAACAACAAGGAAGATTTGCAGAGATTGATGGACATCTGTGGTAATGAGGGAGATAGGTTAGATTTTAGATTCAACAATGAAAAATCAGCAGTCATGATTTTCAATGACAATGACGGTAGTGAGCTTAGAATACAGGAGGTCACGCTAGAGATAACAGATAAAAACAATTATGTGGGTGTATGGATAAGCAATGAGACCGAGTACCTGAGGGAACACGAAATATACGTAACGACTAACGGTAACAGGAATGCAGCAGTGATGAAAAATAGGGCACTGTGGAAATACAATAGGTATGATGTTGTGAGAGGAATATAGAAAGGGGTCAAGGTTCCTGGGCTAACGTTCAGCAATGCGGTCTTGTGCATGAGATCAGAAGTTCAAGAAAGATTAGAAATTAGGCAAAGTGGAATAGGTAGGCTTGCTTTAGAAGCTCACAGGAATCCACCATATCAGGAAGTACAAGGTGATATGGGATGGACATCATTTGAGGGCAGGGAATCTCACAGCAAGATAAAATTTAAGAAGCGATTGAGAGAAATGGGGTAGGTGCGTTGGTCTAGGAAGGTTTTCAGCTACTTGTACATGAAGAATGTCGATACAAAATGGAGGAAGCGAACCAGAAAATTTACTGGTAATTACTAAAAAAACAGCACGTGGCCAAACCAAAAGGAACAATCGGTTAAGAAGAAAGTGAAGGAAATGGACACTGACATGTGGAAAATGAGCATGATTAAGAAGTCTGCACTTGAGATCTATCGAACTTTTAAGCAGGAAATTGCCATGGAAAAGATCTATGATAATACTCGGTGTAGTTCTCTACTGTTTGAAGCCAGGATGGGAGTACTGCGAACCAAGACATATCGGGCCAAATACGAAGGGGTAGACACAGTATGCAGTGCATGTAGAGAGGAAGAAGAAACTGCCGAACACTTGATAATGTTCTGTGAAGGGCTTCACCCTATAGTTCAGAATGATGGTGCAGAGTTTTTCAAAGCACTGGGGTTTAGGGACCGGGAGGGCAAAATAAACTTTTAAGCGGTTAGACTTAACTAGAAGGAGGTTTTCTGATTGGTGGCTAAAGTCAAGGCACGATTGAAAATTAAACCCTTCACTGCAAATTACGAATCCTCAAACTCACTTTTTAAAGAAAAAAAAAATAAGTCTACTTTTTGGTTCATTAGGTATTACGGATTAGTGGCGCTAGCCACCGCCCAATTTAAAGGGTACAGCCATATCCATTCATCCATCCATCCATCCGCATAGAGTGCTCCGCTTTCACGTGTTCTTGGCCTGTTACCGGGCCCCGCCATTGTCTGGACAAGCTCACTATTCCTTCTAGAAGACTTCCGGGACACGCGGACATCATCCGGGCACCGGTCCGACCCCCGGCTGGCCTTCCAAGTCCCTTCAAAGTACGAAGCGGCGCGGCGCCACGCTAACCCTAAAGCGCCGCACCTGCACCTCCACGATGCAGCGTCCCGCCCAGCACTCGAGAACAACGACAACTGACGCCCTGTCGGTAAGCCCAGCCTCCTCCGGTCGTACCGCTGATACAGCCGTGCCTCCGCTGTCAACATCTCGCAATGTCACCAGCCCCGTGCCTACAACAATGCAGCAACAGGCAGCGTTCCTCAACAGCGCGCACTGTCCAGCAACGTGCAACGCTGGTGACGTCTTTGCTACTCGCAGCTTGATAGCCACGCAAACGCCGGAGCCCGAGAGTCGTAATGCAGCATTGGCGTTGCAATCAACTACGCCTGCTGTTCTCCCCGCCTTATCTGCGTCTGGCCTACCCATTGTAAATTCCGAGTCTGTCGACAAGCGCGTTTCGACGAGCATCGTTTCTTCAATCGCCGAAGTTTTGCCTTCCATCACTTCAGCTGACGACTTATCGACGGAAATGGACTTTACGGCGTCGCAGGTCAACGAAGACAATACGCCATCCCCTGAAAGCAGCTGGAATACCGTTAGTGCCAATCGAGAACCTGCCTCGACCGCCCGCCCCCGCTCCGAGCTCATCACCGTCAGAATTCAACTTCCATCCGAACACTCACGCCGAAACTGCCTCTCTATGACCTGCTTTCTACCATCATAGCCGCCGCAAATCTCTCTCCCAAGACCAGTGCGGAGGTCACCCTTCAGGCCAAACCTGCTCAGAGCGTTGTGTTTCTGAAAACGCACTCACCTCTCACTGCCCACCTCCTACTCTCCCTCACAAGCCTTGAACTTAGTGGTAAGCCGATCACCATTAAGCCTCAGTCCTCCAATATCATGTGTAGGCGTCATACACAACGTCGCTGGTCACTTCACATCATCTCAGCTCTTGCATGACCTCGAATTCTTTACTTCAGACATACTCGCTGCACGTATGATGGGCTCCACTGAATCCGTCCTCATAACATTTGCTGGAACCATTATCCCTCACTTTGTGTACTTCAAACGCGTCTCTTTCCGATGCCGTCCACATAAACCTAAGCCCCCTACTTGCACTCGGGGCCTTGCTATAGGGCACCGTGCTCATCAATGCCCCCAACACAGCGTTCCGGCCAAGTGCCGCCGCTGTGCGTCTCCTCTACCAGCAGATCCCGATGCTCACGTTTGCGCCTAACCCTGGTGCATCCATTGCCAAGTCAACACCCACTCATCTCTCGACTCCACCTGCCCCTACTTTCTAGCTAAGCAACGCGACTTCGCCAAAGCAGCTTTTCTCCGTCGCACAGCCATGCGCCGAGCCACTCAGCCTTCGCCGCCCTCCCTTACAGCGCATGAGTTTCTATCACCTCCCGCAACATCCCCCCCGGGCTCATACGCCGCTAAGGTTAAGGGAACACCTCCCATATGCACTTCTTCATCAAACACACCTTCACCATCTTTAGGTAACGAGAGCTGTTCCTTCGATCTGCGACTGGCTATGTTGGAGCGCAACCAGCGCGAGCAACAACGCGTCTCAGATGAGCTACAACAGAAAATACTCGCACTGACGCAGACACTCGCAACTACCACATCGTCTCTTACGTCTCAACTCACGGAGCTAAATAAGCAACTCACCACACTCACCGCCCCGACCTCCAGCTCCCATGTAATCAAATTGGCTGACATGGTCGAAACCACCGCCACTGCGCATCACACTCGTTTGGTCCAGCTGGAAAATTCACTTATCCTGATTCTTACGACACTCGAAACCCAAAGCAAGCAGCTGGAATCTTTCACCTTTATGCTTGACTCTCTGCAAGAGGCGCTTCCCCCGGCAAAAAAAGAAGGAATGCGCACGCGTAAACGCTTTCTCTACCTAGAAGACCTAGATGGCGCGTGAAAAGAACCTCGATATTTTGCAGTGGAACTGCCGCAGCTTTCGTCATAATAAGACCCCTCTCCACCAATATCTTCTCACCCGCCAAACATTACCCCATTTTCTCCTTATACAGGAGACTCGGGCGGCCCTTGCCGTCCCGGGCTACCGTGCATATCACGCTACAACGGGAACGCCACTTGCGTCCATTTATGTACGCAATGACGTTGTCGTTGAACCTCTAGACGTACCCTCCCCCTCCTGAAACATTTAGTTGGTGTGGTCTCTTACCAACCATCTACCGGTATTTCTCTCGCTCTGATGTCCTTTTACAACCCTTCTGTCACGTCCTCTTTGTTTAGTGCTCTTGGCAATTTACTGCACTCTCTTCCATCGACCACCCATATCCTCCTTGGGGGTGACTTTAATGCTCCTCGTAGGCTCTGGGGTTATCCCCAAACACTCAAACCAGGTCGCCTTCTACACTGCCTCGCCCAGGAACGCCATCTCATCCTTCTTAATACTCCTGACACCCCTACTCAAGCGGGCACTGTTTCACAGCGTTCCACTACACCCAATCTCGCGTTCTCTCGGAGTTCCCTTCCTGTTCACTGGCAGGAGTCTGCTGAAAATCTTTCCAGTGATAACTTTCTCATAAACATCATCACTTCTCTTTTCCACAACAGGCGGAAACAACGAGTCACTGACACTGACTGGGAAGCATTCCGTAATAACCTTTTGTCTGACTCATTTAAAACTTACGACGACTGGACGTCGAGGATCTCCGAAGCAATGACATCCAGTAGTCGCCACGCTCGTTTTCAACTCCTCATCCCTGACCCTGATCCTCACTTCCTCCGCTTATGGCGACGTCATCAACGTTTTAAACGCACTCTGCGCTCCCAGCCACACAACTTCCAACTTTCCTTCCAAATCGATGCTCTGCGGGCTGAAATTATCACTTACGGCACGTCTCTCGAACACTCTCGTTGGAACACGCTGTGTGACGGCCTTGACTCCGCACTGCACTCGCGCTCTACATGGTCTCTGTTTAGGTCTCTCTTAGGTACCAAGCCTGCCGTTGCTCCCACCCTAGCTAAGGCTCTCGCTCAAGGGACTCCATCTGATGTGTTTGAAAATTTAAAATCTCTGTATCTCCTAACACCCTCACACCTTCCTACCCAAATTACTGTGGCAAAGCTAACCCAGACCTGGACCGCCCATTCACGCTCAGGGAGCTGGAAGCTGCCTTAGCTACTCAATCTACCAGCTCGGCACCCGGTGAGGATGAGATAACATATACTACACTACGTAATCTCCCCGACAACGCGAAGGCATTTCTCTTACACACATTCAACGAAGCATTGAACAGCGGCTGTATTCCAAGCTCTTGGACATCCTCTCTAATTTGCATGATTCCGAAGCCGGGCAAACCTCCATCTCTCTCCAACTTTCGCCCTATCCCTTTGACGTCATGCGTTGGCAAGACTCTTGAGCGAATGGCCTTGACTCGACTGTCTGTTTTTATTGAGGCGAAAGAGATTTCCCTCCTTCTCTTATTGGCTTCCGACGCCACGTTTGTGCGCAGGACATGTTCCTTGTTCTTCAGCATACTTTTATTTCGCCTTCTCATAGTCAGATCTATGGGCTTGTAACCGTCGATGTACGGAAGGCATTCGATAGCGTGAGTCATGACCACATACTCGCTCAGCTCTCCTCCCTGTCATGTGGCTCCCCCATGTATTCTTACATCCAATCATTTATTTCTAATCGAGTTGCTCGCTTTAGAGCCGATACTCATTTGTCTAACCCACCCTCCCTCAGCCGCGGCACTCCTCAAGGTGCCGTTCTATATTCTACTCCCTTTATTATGGCTATGGCCCCCCTTACCTCCCAACTGTCCCAAATACCTGACTTCCACCATACTTTTTATGCAGACGACATCACTTTGTGGTGTACGTCTGGATGTCCCGGCCACGTGCAGGATACTTCGCAACGTGGCCTGGACGTTATCGCTTCCATTCTCGCTACAGATGGCCTGTCCCCTGCACCGGAGAAATGTGAACTACTTTTGCTAAACCGGTCTGCGTACCAGCGCTCCCACAATACCCTCATCTCCCTACATCTTTCTATCTCTCTCATCTCCACTGTTCAGCAATGCAAAGTTCTTGGCTTCCCTTTGTACGCGACAAAGAACGCGCAGGCTCTACATCACGCTGTGAGGACTTGCCACTCGGTGCTCTACCTCCTGCGACGTGTTGTCACTCGGCAGTCGGGGCTCTACGCGGCTCATGCGTGCCGGGTTGCACAAGCGCTTGCCCTTAACAAGTTCTTGTACTTTGTACAATACGTTCATTTCACCCAAACGCAACTCAACACACTCGAAAGAGCTCTATTAGGCCTCTACAAGGCAGCTCTAATTCTTCCTGTCACTACCTCTACCACTAAGCACTTTGCCACAGGCTTCCATCCATTACGTTCTTCTATTTCTCTGCACCACAACTCTCAGATCGCCCATCTTTCTCTAACTCGTCAAGGCCAATGGCTATTAGCCCAAGCCGGTATCCCTCACATTCCCGTTTCCGTTCCCAACTTGCCTTCTGCAGCTAGCACCGCTGCTTCTAACCTTCGAATCCTTTCCCTCCCATCCAATATGTCTCCCGTTCTTCACGCAGGCCGGCTTCATGCGGCACAGCATCTTTCTCCTTCTCTCTCTACACAGGCAGTTGCCTACACGGATGCCTCATACATGGCTCCTCGGGGCTCGTGTGGCTATGTTATCTACCATCCACACCTTTCGGCACTTGACACGCACACCAGAAGGCCATACTTACACCCGCCAAATGTACTTTCACTCGAGGTCCTTTTCATGGTTCACGCCATGCAGTCATTTCTCTCTCTCCCTTCTCTCCCCGAGTACACGATTTACTCCGACTTTCACGCCGCCATCCGTCACATACGGAACAACACGTTGCCCCCTGCTTTTCAACAGGATGTCGAGCGAGCGGCCTCTGCTCTTCAACCCTCCACTGTCTTCCTCCGCTGGGTTCCTGGTCATTCGGGTATTAACGGAAATGAGCTAGCTCGTCAGCTTGCCCGCGATATATTGCAACGGGCACCGTTCATTCCCTGGCCCACACCTTCAGAAGACAGTGAGAGCTCCGCGAATAACGAAGGGCAGATCTCCTTGCGTCACACTATCAAGGAGGTATATCTCCAGCTCCGGCTCGACAAGCGTCTTTACCCTCTCCCTCATCCATCACTCACTGCGCTCGAGGCTCGATCTCTACTGCACATCCAATTGAACTGCCTGATAACCCCCTCTCGCCTTTTTATATATATATAGGTCTAACCCCTGCTGTCCTGACTGCCCCTCCCCATACGCTGACCTGTCACACTGCCTGTTTTACTGCCCAACTGCTCAGCAATCTAGATATTACCCTCCCCCATCTCTTTCCATCACCTCCTGGCTCTACTAGACTGGCGCCGAAGGAAAAGAAGAACAGCGTCGACTGGTGGCACAGGCGGTCGAAATGGTCGGCCTGTAAATTCTCGCTGAATAAAAGTCTATTACTACTACTACTACGCGTAAGTAACAAACGATAAGATGGCGTCCCAGTTTCTGTGATCAGCGTCAACGTACATCGACAGCATAATCGTAAGAGTTCGATTTGTTCTCTCAGTGAGACTGTTAGTTTGCCGATGGTAAGAGGTGGAGTGGCGATAAGAGGAGCCACAGAAGCGCAATATATTTTCAACCACATCGGCGATACATTGCCGTCCACGGTCACTGCTGACAACCCGTGCAGCACCGTGACGCAGTATGACTACAGTGTCTAGAATTGCACTGCCTAGTGTGCTGAGCGCGGGCTAGGAGATGGTCCCGCAGCTGATGACTGCTGGCGGTGCCCGCATGGTGTGCTGCTGTGCAAGTGGGTGCATGTGCGTTCAATGCTTGCGCTCAGCAAGCGCAGCGAAGCTTTCAGGAGGCCAAGCCGCGCGAGGCCAACTACTAATTTCCTGCATTATTGTAGTGTTATTTACATAATGATTTATAAGAACTACTCGATTGCTTTCACAGTACTGGTGCTTTGCAATACCAAATGAGGATTATTTCATGACATACACATCGCCATCTGCTACTGTCCAAAAAAAAAACAGGCAGATCTTACGTAACTTGAAAATCAATGCCATGCAAGGTGGCTCTGTTGTATCTTTTTTAAAAGTAAAACATTATGAAGTGCTGCTAAATATATGCGAGAAAATGGATAGTCAACACTAAAACCAGCATTGGCGTTTCACAAATATTGGGCTCTTTTTGCAAATAATTTCGAAGACTTTGCGTGGCTCTGTCGTAGAATACTTGGTTTCTACGCAGATTGCTTGGCTTCGATTTCTCTGCTAGGACACAAACGTTTATTATTTGCATTCGTAGGGTCAAATTTGCCAGTGCCAGCTTAACGCTCACGCGTTAGACAAGAGATGTGACGAGAAGGGTTTGATGGCGTATGTGACGGGGTTGTGATATTATTCAATGTCAGGACCAGCGAGTCTTATTCACCAAACCATCTTACCCGCTCACACAAATTTTAGATTACCCTAGTAAAGGGGTGATCGTGAGGGCACCCACACGTAGGCGATTAGATAGATAGATAGATAGATATAGATATAGATAGATAGATAGATAGATAGATAGATAGATAGATAGATAGATAGATAGATAGATAGATAGATAGACTGAGGGACGGACAGACGGACTGAGGAATGGACGGACGGGCAGATGGACGGACAGATGGACAGATAGACGAATGGACAGACGGAGAGACAGATGGACAGACAGACGGACAGACAGACGGACGGACAGACGGACGGATAGGGAGATAAACAGACGAACGGATAGACAGACGCACAGATATATAAATCGACAGACGGACAGATAGACAGAAGGACAGACAGACGGACGGATAGACGGACGGACAGATAGATATATTGGCAGACTGACAGACGGACAGATAGACAGACGGACAAATAGAGAGATAGACGGGCGGATGGACAGAGAGACAGATGGACGGACAGATAGATCGACAGACGGACAGATAGACAGATGGACAGATAGACAAACGGTCAGATCGATAGATAGATGAACGGACGGATGGACAGATAGATAGATAGATAGATAGATAGATAGATAGATAGACAGATAGATAGATAGATAGATAGATAGATGCACAGACAGATAGATAGGTTCTCAAAGTGGTTGCAGTACGCAAAGAAAGTAATTTTTTAAAAGCATTGACAGTGCTCCAGTACACATGCTCTGGAGGTGCCCCTTTTTACAAAGAAAAAATGAAAAATTTTTTGAGAAGTTTCATTTAATGCTCACGAGTCCGGTTCTCATACAACAACTCAAGGCTGTCCAGAAGGCCCACGATGCGCCGGTGAGGCTGGGCCTCCCCGTCCCAACGTGAGAGCGGCCCGTGATCTTACCCCTATAAAACCGGGGTGGAATCCTTCAGGACCCCAATAAAAGTTTTTCATCCATCCATCCATCCATTGACAGTGTAACCACTAGAGTTATTTTTTAAATTTGCTTTGTTCTTGAGAGCAAGAATTATCAAAGAAGACCTAAAAACCTTTACCCAAGGCTACATTTCATTAGGATTTCTGTGAAAACAAAAAATGATAACATGCCAATAAACAATCTGACACTCGCTGCATATGATACCCAAAACGTTGTTGGAAAAGGAGTCCGACGATGAAACGGGAGAAAAACTGTGTGAATGAAATTTGAAAGGATATTTCCAATTTTTTCAGATAAATAATCCTATTTGAAATTATGCCTCAACGGCGATTTCGTTCCCGACACCATTCACCCTAATGCGAAAAGGTAGTTCGATGGAGTCACTCTCAGATTGCTTTTCTCACACGAAAGCCTTCGGATTCAGCCTTTTGACTGCCCTCTCTTGATCTTCCTTTTTCATTCAGGAAACCGCGCTGTATCCGTTAGTACGGAGAAAAAGACACCTTTTCCTTGTTAGACCGATAACTTCTTCGGCATAGTGGCACAATACACGCCCTTTGCTTTGCATTGCTTTTGACATCTCAGGGTGTACATATGATGCCATCAAACTTCACAGTAAATTAGAGAGTAGCTGTAACACACTGATTTTAAACTCGGCGAGGCTCTGGCAGCAACAGGACGAGATGAATTTGGCGCGTTCGTGCATGGATGCATGGATGAATTGATATGGCTGTACCCTTTAGATCGGGTGGTGGCTAACGCCACCAAGCCGTAATACTTAGTCATCCAAAACTAGATAGATTTTTTTTCTCTAGAATAGTAAGATTGAGGATTCGTACTTTGCAGTGAAGGGTTTCATTTTCACTTGTGCCTCGACTTCGGCCACCAATCAGATAACCTTGTTTTAGTTAATTCTACCCGCTTAATGTCTATTTTACCATCACTGTCCCTAAACCCCAGTGGTTTGAAAAACTCTGCGCCATCATCCTGGGTGAAGCCCTTTACAGAACATAATCAAGTGTTCGGCAGTCTCTTCTTCCTCTCCAAACGCACTGCATACCGTGTCTACCCCTCCGTATTTGGCCCGATATGTCTATGTTAGCAATGCTCCCGTCCTGGTCTCAAACAGTAGAGAACTACCCCGAGTATAATCATAGATCTTTTCCTTGGGAATTTCCTGCTTAAAAGACTTCTAGACTTCTAGACTTCTAGACTTCGATAGACTTCTAGTGCGGACTTCTTAAATATGCCACTTCTGCACATATCGGTCTCAGCTTCTTTCACCTTCTTCTTAACCAATAATTCTTTTTGGTTTGGCCCCTGCCGTTTTCCAAGTATTTACCGGTCAATTTTCTGGTTCACTTCCGCCTATTTGTATCGACCATCTTCATGCACAAGTAGCGGAGTACCTTCCTAGCCCAATCCTCCTCCCCCATTTCTCTCAATCGCTTCTCAAATTCCCTGCCCTCAAATGATGTCCATCCCATATCACCTTGTACTCCCTGATTTAGTTTATTCCCGTGAGCTCCTAAGGCAAGCCTACCTATTCCACGTTGCTTAATTTCTGCTCTTGATTGAACTTCCGATCTCATGCATAAGACCGCATTGCTGAATGTCAGTCCAGGAACCATAACCCCTTTCTATATTCCTCTCACAACATCATACCTATTGTAATTCCACAGTGCCCTGTTTTTCATTACCGCTTCATTCGTGTTACCATTAGTCGACACGTATATTTCGTGTTCTCTTAGGTACTCGGCCCCATTGCTTATCAATACGCCCTGATATTTGTATTTGTCTGTTATCTGGAGCGTGACCTCCTGTATTCTAAACTCATTACCTTCGTAGTAAGACGGTAAGTCGGGCCAGTTGGTTAGCATAGAACGCTGCAAGAGAGTTCACGATGGCTCATTACCTTCATTGTCATTAAAATCATGACTGCTGATTTTTTTACTGAATATGAAATCTAACCTATCTTCCTCCTTAGTGCAGATGTCCATCAATCTCTGCAAATCTTCCTTGTTGTCAGCCATTAGCACTATATCATCTGCATACATCGATGCTGGTAGTGCTTGTCCAATGAAATTTCCTTGCTTGACGAAAGAGAGGTTGAAGCCCAGTCCACTTCCCTCTAATTTGGTCTCTAATCCTTGTAGGTACATCATGGATAATAAGGGTGACAGGGGAGACGCCTCCCTAAGCCCCTGTTTTATCTCTTCAGGCTTGGATAGCTGTTTTCCCACTTTATAATTACCTTGTTACCTTTATAGATATCCTTCAAAAGATTAGTGACTACATCTTCCACGCCAAGTGTGTCCAGTATTCTCAACAATTCCTCTTGAACCACGCTACCGCACGCTCCCTTGATACCCAAAAATGCTAGCCACAGGGGCCTGTGTTCTTTTTTTTGCTATTTCAATGCACTGCGTCAGTGAGAACAGATTGTCTTCCAACCTCCTGTGTTTCCGAAACCCATTCCGCGGTTCCCCCAGCACCCCCTCATTCTCTATCCAGGGCTGCAGTCTTTCCCTTATAATCTGCATCGCCAGCCTGTAGACCACTGATGTCACTGTTATAAGACGGTAGTTGTTTATGTCAGCTTTGTCCCCCTTTCCTTTATAGATCATGCTCATCCTGCTAAGTTTCCATCCATCGCGAACTTCACCATCGATTCTTATTTTGCTCACTGTCTCTCTCAAAGCCTGCCTAGACTTCGGACCTAATGTCTTTATCAACAAAATTGGAATGCCATCTGGGCCTGTTGATGCACTACTAGGAACCCTTTTCTCAGTTCTTTCCCACTCTCGTTGTGAAAATGGAGCCATTGCACCACTTGATTCGTCCTTGTCTATCGTGGTGCATAAAGCACTTCTTTGTTGAATTTTTCTGTCACCCTTGCTCTTATATAATCTACAGCTTTGTTCCCTTCTAGCCCATTACCTTGAGCTGTAGTTATAAAGCTATGCTCTAGGCTCGTTTCATTTTTTAGGGAGTTTAGATGATTCCGAAATTTCGCAGCTGCATTTCTATGTTAAGTACTCAGGCATAGAAAGTGGGAGTGGAAGTAGGACGAGAAATAAAGTACTTCTGCCAGCCACTGAGCTCCATTTCTTCTAATCTTTTCATTGATCAGAAGGGATGCATGCCTTCTACAGCTTAGAAAAATTTCCCATGTTCTTTCAACATCATCTGTCGGTTCACCCCACAGCTAAGCATGTCTGTGTTCCCTAGAGACTTCCTGACGTTTTGCTATGGCTCTCTTAACTTCCTCATCCCACCAACTTTTGTGTTTGTGTCTTCTTTTCCCGGGTGACTTGACACGTGCCTTAGCAAGCTCCAGCTCAAACAGTCTATTAGATTCGTGTATATCCACACTGTTTTATTATCCTCAGTGATTACTTTTTTAATTTGTTAAGTAGCTATTTCAATTTGCCTTTCTGAATAAAAAGTTTCCTGTAGTCGCTCATCTTGTCTACTTCCCACTTTCACTGCTCTTCCAAAACTTAGCTTGATACGTTTGTGATCACTACCCAGACATCTGGAGCCACCTTCATCTATGTGCATTCCCGTGAGCTTATCATACATCCTATGTGACATCAGTGCATAATCTATCGTCGACTGGACTGCAGCCTTCCTACCTCCCAGAATATTTGCCCTTCACACTTCTCGGTACTGTTGCAAATGATCAAATCAAGCCTTTCACACATATCCATGATCATTTTGCCTGTCGGGTCGGTATACCCATCTATATGTTCTATGTGCGCATTCATATCTCCTAGTATAATTATCTCGCACTCTCCACCTAACTCCTGAATGTCATTTGATATACACTATACGATTGCCTCGTTTTCCTCTCTGGCCTTTGCTCCCGTCCACGAGTACACTAAACCAAGGAGTGTCATTTGCCCTGCCACTTTCCCTTTTAGCCATAAATGTTCCCTGCACTCCTGCTTGACCTTTTTTCCAGTCTGTACTTTTAAGATTAAATGCCGCAACACCACCCTCTTTCTGCTGCTTTCTGTTCTATTACAATATTCCCACGCGTAGTCCGCATTTTGAGGAGGTTGTTTCATGTCGCTTAGATATGTTTCTACAAAACCGTATACCATCGGCCTCTCCTCCCTTAGCTGTTCTTCTTACTCTTCCCACTTCAGCCTGTTTCTACCACCATGCATGTTAATATACCCTATGTCTCAATTGGCTCGGCGCTCGTGGCTACGTTTATTTCTGCCCCGGACTCTACCTAACTTAGATACTGGTGCCACTTTGAAATTTTATCTGTCCATACCACCTGTCAAAGAGTCTCCCTGGTTGTTTTATTCGTTACTAGCTATCCTGCATCCCGAAGGGCCCGCTTGCGTCCAAAAAAAGCTACTGCGCGTCCTGCAAGTCGCCAACCCACCTCATGACCTAGCCTCATGACCTAGCCGATCGAAGTGAATTCTGTCTCGTTGACCCTCTCGACACGCAGCGCCGCTTGTAGCATCTGAGTGCAGTCATCACATGCCAAGCCACCCTCTCTCGTACGGAGGGCGCGTGCTCAGCACACTAGGCAGCATATTTCTAGACACTGTAGTATAAACCGTTGTAACAAAAAAGAAGGAACAGCGGCTGCTGTGACCGATGTCAGTGCGTCCGTTTCCGTGTAACGAGTTAAATAATCCACGCGCACTATACTATATCGGTGGCTGGATGGGCTCATAGGAAGGGGTCAGAGCAAGTCGATGCAGACTTTTTCTAAAGAGGACGTTGTTGGAGGGATGGGCTGCAAATAACCTGCCGGGGCAGTGGTAGATCGCTTGTGGCGCTGGCACATATAGCAGCTGGAGACGTACTGATTTGTAGTCTTTCACATTTTCGGCCAGTAGAACCTCTCACGTAGTCGATGTAGCGTACGTGTGGAACCGAGATGACCGTATGTTACGTCATCGTGCATAGAGCGAAGAACGACCTGGCGCAGGCTTTTCGGCACCACTGGAAGCAACGGGAGTCCGTCGGCTGAATAGTTTCGCTGATACAGCAAGCCATTTGAAATTCTAAAGTCGTTGTCGGCGGAGTTATGTGCAGCTTTGAGCAAGAGTTTCAGGGTAGGGTCGTGCTGTGGCTCACGTTTGAAGCTGCTGGTATCTTGGAAGTGGGACGAGAAAGAAACTCGTCCACTTCAAACACAAGTATTAAGCGGTCGTTTCGCTCTAGAAAAGTCTTGCCGTAGATAATCACTTCAACTAAACAGCAAATGCAAACTTCCCATTTTCGTCCACGGATTACTGTATACATAAGCCTCTCGAATGTCGCTGGAGCATTGCACAAACCAAAAGGCATAACGTTAAACTCAAAAAGACCGTCCGGTTTTACGAACGCCGTCTTCTCTTTCTCTGAGGGACGCATAGAAATTCGACAATACCCAGAACGCGAGTCAACCGAAGAAAAATAGGCGGCAGAGTGCAGGCAGTCCATGGCGTCATCTATACGTGGCAAAGGGTGGACGTCTTTTTTTTGTGATTGCATTTAGGCGACTATAATCTACGCAGAATCTCCATAAATTATCCTTCTTCTTGACTAGAATGACAAGAGCTGCCCACGGACTACACGATTCTTGTATGACACCCTTCTTTAGCATGTCTTCAACTTGCTCAGCGATGACTTTTCTCTCGGAAGGTGATACGTGATACGGCTTCTGGCGTATCGGTGATGCTTGGCCTGTATAGATGCGGTGTTGCGTACGTCAAGACGGTGTCGTAACGGTAGACGTCTCGTCTTGGGCAAAATCAAAGACTGAGGCGTAGCTTGCGATGCCCTCCTGCAACAGGGACCATTGAGTTGAAGGAAGTGACTTGTTGATCAGACGGTTAATGCTGGCAGAAGGGTCGGGCAGAAGAGTTGGCGTGGGGTTTCTTGACATCCACCGACAGTTTAAGTAGTAAGATGACTTTGCTCTTGAAAGCTTGTCAATTTAAGTGCCGCAGGCAGAGTTATGGGCTGCGCGGAAACGTTCACAGTCCACAAATTGGCACAACAATCGATGGTGAGCCCTAGGCAACGAGGCACAATAACGTTTTAAATGCGAAGCATCTCTTAGCGAGCTTCGGCGACTTTAACAGTATCTATCTATCTATCTATCTATCTATCTATCTATCTATCTATCTATCTATCTATCTATTTATCTATCTATCTATGTATCTGTATCTATCTATATCTATCTATCTACCTATCTATCTAATCTATCTAGCCGCCAATGACTTTTAGCTCCAAGAGCCGTTTTGTTAATGGTGTAAATATCAAATTTCGTATGGCATAACATGACTGTGAGACGAGCATAACTGACAGGTCAGAACATGACTATCATGACATGTATGCTATTAATGTCACGATTTATATTTCAATGTCTGGCTGCTCTTGCAGTGGTTTTGTTCAAACGACATTCTTTGGAAGTGCATGGTATCACCTGACTGCATGATGAACACACGTGACAGACCATAACGTGCAGTTCATGACATGCATGTCATGTAAGTCATGATTCATGACTACGTGCCACGCTCATAGTACGCTCGCAGTCGTTTCGCTAGCTTCCCATATACCAAATTTGGTGTTACGGGAAGTGAAAAAATGACGAAGGTATGTGACTGGTGCAAACAGTATAATCATGAGACGCGTGTCAGGTAACAACATGACTACATGCCACACTCATGGTGTGCTCGCGGCCGTTTCGCTAGCTTCACATACACCAAATTTGGTATTACAGGACATGAATGGATGACTAAGCTATATGACTGGTTCGAACATGATAATTATGAGACGCGTGTCATGTAACAACAATACTACATGCCACACTTATGATGTGCTCGTGGCCGTTTTGGTAGCTTCAATTACACCAAATTTGGTATTACGGGACGTGAATGGATGTCAAAGGTATATGACTGGTTCGAACATGATAATAATGAGACGCGTGTCGTGTAACAACATGGCTACATGCCGCACTCATGATGCGCTCGCGGTCGTTTCACTAGCTTCACGTTCACCAAATATGATATTACGGGACGAGAGAGTTGACAAAGGTATGTGACTGGTGCAAATATGAGAATCATGAAAGTCGTGTCATGTAACAACATGACTACAGCCACACAGATGATGCACTCGCGGTCGTTTCGCTAGCTTCACATACACCAAATCAGGTATTACGGGACGTGTATGGTCGACGGAGGTATGTGACTGTTGCAAATATGATAATCATAAGATGCCTGTCATGTAACAACGTGACTGCCTGCCACACTCAAGGCGCCACAACAATTCGACGTGACCGGGCACGCGGGCGCGCCGGCGTTCATTTCGTCGCGTCCAAGCCACACAGTCCAAGCGCCACTCCCCTACTCTTCTTCTTCTTCCGCGCCCCGTAGGCTCGCGCACCTTCATTGCAATAGGAATGAGAAAGTCAATGAAGTCGTCAATCATATATTTTCATGTGGTCTGTCGTCGGACAAACCTGCCAACACGAATCTTATCCAAACAGCCTAATCTGTAGAACTAATTGAGTCATAGATAACATGTAAAATATTCCCAAAAAAGTGAAATATTTCTGTCATTCATAAAGCGGTGGCACATAGCAAGAAAAATTGCTGCAAAACAGGACGCATGCCATTTGTAAAAAAAACTTATGTCCGTGGTTGTCGTCGTCCCATACACGTACTCCTGGAACGGTAGTGAAAAGGCATAGGTAAACTCTAATGGTTACAACTTGTTTATTCCTGCTCAGACGGGGGCGGACGCTGAACTGCCGTGGGGTAAGTGAGCGGTGGATCGTTGTGTCGAGCGGGGTACGAAGGAGGAGTAGTCGTTTGCAACCAGTCATCCACCCATTCATTGTGTACCGCTTGGAGACTCGCTCGCAACCCAGGGGTGGTTTGAGACACAAAATCTCCTCCCTCCTTATATTTTTTTTGTCACTTGAAAGCAATCTGTGGGCCGCTGTTGTCGCGTAAATGCTCTGGGGGGATACGGAGCCTCGGCTTGCCGAGTGTCATTTCCCTTGCGTTCAGTGCGGCGGTCGTCGGCAGCGCTGACTCATCCAGAGCGAGATGCCAGGCTAAGTGGAACGAAGCTGCTCTCGGGGTACCTGCTGAATGGAAGCTTCTCTTGACAAACTAACTGGCCGACGTAGCTGACTAAGGTTGCAGCCTGTGACCTTTCCGCCGATGTCGACGAGCCATGACCGCCAACTTGTGCGTTTGAGCACCGTCACTTCAACCCAGCCAGGTCCTCTATTAAACTGGCGGGCGTATATGTACTGCCCACTTTCGGTTCTCCTGCTACGTGGAAGCTTTTCTTCCTCAAACCATACTTTGCCATAAGCTCCGGGACAATTGCTGTCACCTGGATTCTCATTTCTCGGCCAAACATCAGTTTCGCTGGCGTTTCTCCTGTAGAGATCTGAACAGTGTTGTGCTGTTTGAAGAGAAAGCGCGCGGCGCGGCAATGAAGTGTCCAAGACTGATCTTTAGCGAAGGCACGTTTGAGCTCTGCCACGTAGAGCTCGGCTTGCCCGTTGGTCACCGGGTGGTATGGAGCTGACGTAGTAGACGAGACGCCACGTTCTTTATAGAACTTCGCCCTGCCGTGGTGGTCCAGCGGCTAAGGTACTCGGCTGCTGACCCTCAGGTCGCGGGATCAAATCCCGGCTGCGGCGGCTGCATTTCCGATGGAGGCGGAAATGTTGTAGGCCCATGTGCTCAGATTTGGGTGCACGTTAAAGAACCCTAGCTGGTCAAAATTTCCAGAGCCCTCCACTACGGCGAACCTCATAATCGTATGGTGGCTTCGGGACGTTAAACCGCACTAATCAAATCTCCGTAGAACTTCAGAATTTCCGTGGACACAAACGAAGTGCAATTGTCGGACACAACCTTGCGTGGTAGTCAGAACGTTGCAAACAACGACTGCAGAGTGTCAATAACTGCCGCCGATGTTGTCCCTATTTCAGAGAAATGTATGTCTGAAATACAAGGGCAAAAGGCAGATGTCCTCTGCTTGATGGGACCCAAGTACCCAAAAGCACCACTCGGAGCAGGGTCAAAGAAGTACAATATAACACACTAATGATGCATGCGTAACATTGTTTTTGTACAGAGTAAATGGAGTACATATTTGTACAGTAATAAAGAAAGAGTCATAACACTACAAATAACGAAACCAGAGAAACATATGACTGCTATGTACAGAACTTATCAATCTTGAGGGCAGGATAGAAGGTGAGCTTTGATATATTTTTGAAAGATTTCAGAGACAAAGATTTCTGCGCGATTTCTATAACCTGAGTATGTTTGTTGAGAAGACTGGGAATTTAATATGTAAGTGCTTGCGTTTCATAGGTGGTTCAGACAAGTGGAATTTTATAATGGTCGTATCCTAATTCATAAGGCACATTGCTACTAGATTGCAGTTAAATACATCTAGAAGGATTAAGCCTAATTTCATTAAAAACACAACTGAGTAAATGAAACTCATATAGTTAATTCACCTTTAGAACACAGTGTTCTAAAAAGTATGAACCTGTGTGATCGTTGTATGATAGGTTTTCTACATATCACATTGCTTTCTTCTGCAATCTTATCAGCCTAACAAGACTAGTTTTTGATGAAGACCCCCAAATCATTATACAGTAGTGAAGGTGTGAATGAATTAGAGTTTAATATAGCTGCCACTTAAGAGATTTTGGAACAAGGTCTCTAAGCTTGTGGAGTACAGTGAGGGACCTGGATATGTTGGCATGAATTTTATTAATGTGATGGCACCAATCTAAGTGTCCTTCAAGAAAGACACGTAAAAACTTGCACAAAGAAACACGTTCAATTACACTATTTTCAAATGCAAGCTGAAGTTCGAAATTATCTGGTTTGTAACCTGCTTTAAATACAATAGCTTTTGTTTTGGTAACATTCAGGTTAGGTTTTTTTTATATCTAACCATAATGCTAATTCTTTTAACCATGCGTTAGCTTGAATGCCTATTTTAATGAGTTGCATGCCAGAGAAAAACACACAAGTATCATCTGCGTACAGTGTGATTGCAGGAGTTCTTGGGATGGCTATATTACCATTGTTATAGATAATAAAGAGTATTGAACCTAAAATAGATCCTTGCGGTGCGCCATATAATAGTTTTTTCAACTGTGATGGGTAGCCGTTATAACACGTGTACTACACTCTATACGAAAAATAACTGCGAATTGATTTCAAGGCTACTCCTAAAATGCCATAAAACGGTAGCTTATAAAATAAAATATCGTAAAACGCTTTTTTTGAAAGCTAAAAAAAGTCCAACGGTGAATCGCTTTTCATCTATATTAGAAAGTATTTTTTGTCTTTTACGCTGAGTAGTGCCATCTCCGTTGACTTCCCTTGACGAAACCCGAACGGCTCTTTCACAAGGACTTTTCTACTGTCAAATAAATTACATAGTCCATCTTTTATCAAGTATTCTAACAGTTTAGAAAACATAGCTAAGACAGATATAGGTCTGTAATTAGAGATGTTGTCATTAGGCCCACCTTTGTGCAAAACAACCACTCTTGTAATTTTCATACTGTCTGGAAAAACACCCTGATCTAAAGCATCATTACATATGTGCTGTAGTGGGGCACTGATTAAATCGGCAACAGCGATAATTGGTTCAGCCTTGATTTCATCTGCTCCTGCTGCAGTACCTTTATCTAAATTACTCACAAAAGTGAACACCTCATGCTCACTGCACGGTTTTAAAAATATGGTACTGATGACTGGAGCAGCCATGTACCCATTAATTTTATGCTTTCCATCTTCATTGTGTGACTATTCTCCAGAAGATAGGAAGTGCTAATTAAATTTCTCTGCAATAGCACCGCCACTGTATTCGACAATATCGAGTGTTAGTTCACTAGGGACATGACAGGTAACCTTGCCCATTAATTCATGGAGACAATTACAGATTTTCTGTGGAAAGTTTGAGACTGCGGCCAACTTATTCTTGTATTATTCTTTCCGGGCTTTTGTAATGTCAGAGCCTAACTTGTTTCTAGTTTTTTATACTCGTTAAGATAAACTATGTCTTTTACTTTAATAAATTTGTGAAATAGTTTATTACGTGCCTTAATTCGTTTGTATAACTCCCTTGTTACCCCTGGCTTTCGAGACATTTTGTAAGTTTTTTTTCACCAATAAAGGAAATGCGCTATCATATTTGTCTTTTATTAAATCAACGAAGATATCCTACGCAATACTAGGTTTTTTTTTCATTGTAAACGTCACTCCACGAGATGCTTTCTACCATAGATTGAAACGAAGCCACATTATCTTGGTTATAACTGCGGTATAATATTTGTTGTGATGGTGGTTTTTTTTCGTTTGCTCATTAATCTGGGAAAGGAACAAAACATAAGTAGGTGATCACCTAAATCAAATGTGAGCACTCCTGCTAAAATACCAGACAACTCATCATTTGTGACACAAAGATCTACTAAGGTATCACTCTCCACAGTTATTCTCGTTGGTGACTGGATTACACTAGGGTAGTCAAATGGGCCAATGGCCTCAAGAAATAAACGTCGTGGCAAGCTGTTTTGCAAAAGATCAATATAAAAATCTCTAACTAGGATAACAGGCATATTGAGAGTACATGCATATTCAAGGAGGTCACACACGAACTGAACAAATTCGACAGTTTCACTTGAAGGGGGGCGGTCAGCACAAGCAACCAGAGTTCCTGAACACTTCACAGCAATCGATTCATAATGAGTACAGACAAGAGAAAAGTCTGACAATACCTCAGTTTGAAGATTTTCTCTGAAGTACAATGCAACACCATCACCTTTACGACTTTTTCTGTATACCCCCTCAGATTTGTATCTGAAAAACGGCACATCAGTTTCACTTGTGAACCAAGTTTCCGTGAAAGCGAGTATATCGAATCTGTGATTCAAGGAACGCAAAGCTGTCTGTATTTCAAACTCCTCATTTTTCATGCTTCTAATTTTAACGTGAAAAAGCGATATCCAGTCAGTTTAACAAACGAGGGAACTGCGCACCGCTAAATTAAAAGATGAAGCATCGTAGTAAGGCTGCCTGTTTTGTGTTGCCATGAAAGAAAAAAAAGTATAACAGATAAGAATGACAAAGAAACAGCGGCGATCCTCTAGATTATCTTTTCTAGGTCGGCATCACATTAAATCTGTATTGCTGGTTCACCGCTGCCATTGCGCACAAACAGCTTCCCATGGCTGTGCCAGGCAAAGTCATATTGCTTTTTTGCGGCCTTTGCCCTCATCATCCACATAAGCTTTTTGTTCTGCGCCGTCAAATTATCAAGAAAGTACACAATTGACTTTGACTGCCGCATACCCTGTCTTTTTGCCATCCACTGATCTGTTATTACACGCGAGAAAAAACGGACCAGTATTGCTTGGGTTTTGCCACGTTTATTTGGCAATCAATGAAGGCCTTCCACGTCATGTTTAGTTAACTGAGGCAACTCTAATTCCTGTGCAATTGCATTGATCATTTGTAACAGATTTTCATTTTCAACCTGCACAAGTCCGTGCACTTCCAAATTATTCCTTCAACTATATTGTTCAAGGCTGTTTATTTGTTGTCACAATTCCATGACTTCCGGTCGGTGTTCGTGTTCTCAATATTTTCAACTCTTTTTTAAAGCAACAATCTCAGTTGACTGAAGCTTCATTTCGGCTAATACTTTATTGTGCTGATGCTGAAAAGACTTTTCCATACATTCCACGGTTTCCATGGCCTGGAAAAGGACATCCAGCTTCTGTTTGATTTCGGGCAGTACATTCAGCTTTTTATTGATTTCTATGAGCATCTTTTCAGAGAGCGACTGTTCGTTTTGTGCTTACCTCTTAACTTATGGCCGGCCTCGAGCAGATAAGATCACGCACGTCGGGCATTTCTAGCTTTTTAGGGGCGAAGCTCCTTAGGGCGTGGGCTGTGCGTCCCCTGTAGCCTGTATGTAGCCACCTCTAGTTTAGTTCTTGCAGTGTTCACTAGATGGCGGTACCGTCCCCTGTATGTAGCCACCTCTAGTTTAGTTCTTGCAGTGTTCACTAGATGGCGGTACCGTCTCCTGTATGTAGCCACCTCTGGTTTAGTTCTTGTAGTGTTTACTAGATGGTGGTACTTGTAGCTGATGATGAAAAGATGCAAGATGTTATAAACTAGAAAGCGGTACTTGTAGTTGATGAAAGACGCGAGATCTTATAAAATAGGAATGATGTCACATATGGCGCGTGTCATTGGTTGAAGGCAATCGTTCGATTTAGTGAGGCGACGTACGCTAGGGGGAACGATGTAATAAAGTCGAGTGGGCAAAATGTACAGAGGATTCATGGTTTACCAAGTTTACCTCCGGAGCTTCGCCCACTCATCAACATTCAATTCGTGGATATGGCGGAATTTTTTTGGCAGTGTCTGCAATTGCTTTGTACTTTGACTTACACGTACCAGAAAAAGCGCCCAAATGATAACCGTAATCACACTCGGAACAAATAAGGCACGAGCCGTCTGTTGGAAGCAACTGATAACATACCAGGCATATATCGGAAGCAAGATTAGCCATTGCGCTCACAACGATGCTCACAACGGACCCAAGCGCAGGCACACACTTATGCCTGTGCGCTCAAATTGAATTGCTAATGGTGTAACTCGAATAACTCAGCAGCATGGGCACGCAACGTATATATATATATATATATATATATATATATATATATATATATATATATATATATATATATATCGTGAGCATTACTCATGCGCGTCATCTTATTATATGTACATGCTCATCATCATCAGTCTGACCTTTGTTGTGGAGAGGATCGGCAAGAAAAAGCAGCGTCTTGCAGCCAAAACGTTGCCCTAAAAGTGGTGGAGAGTGCTTTCCGGTCCCCAGTCCTCTCCCTCAGCGCATTTTCGTTATCTTCGACTACCAACCACCCCTGGAGCTCCAGTCGGGTCGCCGTCTGCGCAGTTAGCCCACGGTAATGTAGCAAGACGAGCACAACAACACGGCTCCATCCACCCCACCTACACCCCTGGGCATGCCTTCATGGACTGTCACCACCCCTCGAAAAGATCCCCCGATTTTCGCCAGCCTTCTCGGTGAAGACGTTGAAGACTGGTTGAAGGAGTACGACCGTGTGAGTGCGCTTAACTATTGGCATGATTCTGTGAAGCTGTCCCGCTTACCTTTATATCAGACGGGTGTCGCTAAGACATGGTTTCTCAACCATAGGCTGGATTTCCCGGACTGGCCTATGTTTAAGCAGCAGCTCCGTCAGATATTTGCTAACCCTTCTGTCCATGCAGACATAGCCAAACGGAAGCTTGCTGAACGTGTACAGCACTCCAACGAGTCTTATACCTCGTACATTGAAGAAATCCTCGTCCCATGCTGTCGCGTCGACAGCTCGATGGCGGAACATGACCGCGTTCGCCACCTGCTCATGGGCATAGGCATCGTCGCATTTAACGCTTTAGCGGCAAAGAACCCCACCATGGTGGCGGATATCATCAGTACGTGTCAGCGACTCGATGACCTTCAACTTATACGCTTACAACCTGATAAAGGAGATCTCAGGCCAACGCATGACAATGAGCTCCGTGCGTTGATACGGTCCATGTTCCGCGAGTAGCTGCAACTCCAGGCCACTTCGTCGTCTTATGAGCTCCGCATAACGCCTTCTGCAGGCAGCCTCCGCAACATCGTCAGGAAGGAACTGGCATCCATTACGTGTGAGCAAGTCACGAGCTCGCATACCACTCCAAGGCTGACATACGCTCAGGTTGTTGCAGCGTCACCTTCTCAGCAATCACCGCAGTATGTGTCAACTACTGAATGCCCTCACTGAATGCCCTCGCCCCAAGGGCATCGCCCCCTTCTTTCCATGCCTGACGTCCAACTCGACCGAATTGCTATTATTGCGGAATTCGTGGCCACATCTCACGGTTCTGTCGTCGGCATCAACACGACGAAAGGCGGGGCTATGGTGACCTCGAGAGGGATGAGTTTGCTTCTGCTCCACAACATCGCCATTCATACCAACTGTACCAACGCCGCTCACCATCTCCACAGCACTTCGACGCTGCCAATACCTTCCGCTCCTCGCGCCGTCGTTCCCCGTCACCTATGCGCCGTTCTTCGTCACCACTTCGTCCGGCTACCACGGCGTCTAATCACCGCCCGGAAAACTAAACAGTGCAGCTTCAGGAGCGAAAGCTGCATTTGGCGGACTGCATCGAACTCCTCCGGAACGCCCTTTAAATTTAGTTTCAGTGTGTGTTGAGGGTATATAGACTGAAGTCTTGGTGGACACAGGTGCATCGCTCTCAGTTATTAGTGTGGACTTGTGTTCCCGTGTGGCAAACTGAAGACACCGTATGATGGCCCTCCCCTTCGCTCTGCTAATGCGGTTTTGTTCAGCCTTCTGGTGTTTGCACAGCACGAGTCTTTATTAAGGGCATTCTTCACCATATAAAGTTCCTCGTTCTGTCATCGTGTAATGATGCGCTCATTTTAGGGTGGAACGTTCTTTACTCAGCTTCAGCCGTGATACCTTGCCGTCAGAGGGTCATTCGTATGTTAGATACTGCGCTTTCGTCTGATAAAGATGCTCATAGCCAGCGCTTCGTCACCGCTGATGACTGTTTTATTCCTCCAGGCAATGAGCATATTCTGATCCTGACATCAGATAAGATCAGTACTGGCGATGTGTTCCGTGCACCGTGTGTACGCTTCATCCCTGGTGGGCTTACTATCGCTCCTAGCCTGGTGCGCTTTCATGATTGTAGAGCGTTCGTTACGGCAGTTAACCCTACTTCTTTGCCTGTTGCGCTGCCCCAGGGCACCAGTGTCGTTTCCTTCACAAAAACCAGACCACTTTCTCTCATGCCGCTTCACGCAGACGCACGATCTTTCTCTACGAGCACTGATGACGATGCTACGACGGCTGCTTTAACAGCTACAATAAATCCTGATCTCACGTCAGCGCAAAAGCAAGAACTTTTGGCTATACTTCAAAACACAGTTCTTCATTACTGTAAATTCCAAGATTTTGGTTCGCACTTCCGTCGCCGTACATCGAATAGAAATGGAAGGCAATACAATTGTACACCACCGCCCATATCGAGCGTCATCTACAGAGCGTAAAATCATCGAGAACAACGTTGCTGATATGCTCAAACCAGATGTTGTCCGGCCTTTGTCCAGCTCTTGGTCATCACCTGTAGTGCTAGTCCGAAAGAAGAATGGTTCGGTGCAATTCTGCGTCGAATATTGAGCACTTACTAACATCACGCGAAAAGACGTGTACCCAATTTCACAAGTCGACGACACACTTGACGCTCTGCAAGGCGCTGAATTTTTCTCCAGCCTGAACTTACGGTCTGGTTATGGGCAAATACCTACTCACGAAGCAAACAAAAAAAAACTTCCTTTGTAACACCAGACGGGCTGTACGAATTCAACGTGATGCCAATCGGTTTATGTAATGCTCCTGCCACGTGTGAACGCATGATTGACACAGTTCTACGCGGCCTGAAAGGGAAAACAAGTCCCTCTTATCTAGATGACATCGTCATTTTCTCCATTTCTTTTCGTCAGCACCTTGATTGTTTAGACAAAGTTTTGACGTGTATTTCTAATGCTGGACTTCAGCTAAACGCAAAGAAATGCCATTTCGCCAACAAAAACATCAAGGTGATGGGCCACCTTGTCAGCAAAGATGGCGTTCGCCAGGATCCTGACAAGCTTGCTGCCGTGATACGCTTCCCTCGGCCAGAACTCCAGAAACACCTATGAAGTTTTCTGGGCCTGGCGTCTTACTTCCGACGCTTCATCAGCCACTTTGCTGCCATAGCGTCGCCACTGCATAAGCTGCTGCCATCTGGACCAACTTTCGTTTGGATCGACGACTGCGAGCGTGCTTTTCAAGCCCTCAAGCATGCTTTAACATCCGACCCTGTTCTGTGCCAATTCGGCGAGAACGCACCTACATGTCTCCACACCGATGCGAGTGGCCATGGCATTGGTGCAGTTCTTCTACAGCGGGATGGGACTTCAAAGGAAAGAGATGTTGCGTATGCTAGTCGTGCTCTCATGGCTGCTGAACAGAACTACTCTATAACTGAGCAGGAGTGCCTTGCTGTCATTTGGGCCGTACAAAAATTTCGACCGTATCTTTACGGATGACACTTCACAGTTATTAGAGGCCATCACGCCCTGTGCTGGCAATCGTCACTGAAAAACTTGTCAGGTCGCCTTGGTCGTTGGGTGCTCCACCTACAAGAGTACGATTTTGACGTACTCTTGTAAAAAAAACGTTGCCTTACAATATATATATGTATATATATATAAAAGCAAACTAAGAATGTAAGTAAAACCAACCTGAGTAATAACAGATTTCTTAGTTGCTTGGAAAGGACCTCGTTGGTGCCACTGCAGCTGAGCGTGTGCTGATCCTTCGTCGGTACAGCCGTCTTTTATGTCTTCTTGTCTGTTACGTAGGAACCGTGCCGGCTGGATGGCCAGTGATTATCCACATTCGCGCTAGGGCGTAATGGTGGCAGTTTGCAGTGTTGATGGAAGATTCCAAGGTTTCCTAGATTCCTGCGTAATAACAGATTTCTTAGTTGCTTGAAAAGGACCTCGTTGGTGCCTCTGCCGCTGAGCGTGTGCTCAGCGGCAGTGTCGTTGTGGTCATTTGTTTCACCTCAAGGCATTTGGTGTATGCGTCAACAACCACCAGGAATGAGCATCCTTCGATAGGTCCAGCAAAGAGAATGTGCTGGGTGGGCCAAGGCGTTTCTCGTCTCTCCTATTATGGTATTGGAGCTCTTGGTGAGGCTCTGTGATTGAATTGGCAAGGCTGGCAATCGTGAGCTGCTCATTTGATGTCACGGTCGATACTCGGCCAGCACATGCAACTTCTAGCGCACTTCTTCATGACAACGATAGCTCGCAGACCTGCGTGAGCAAGCGAAACGGCTTCTTCGCAAAGTGCCGTAAGACCTACCACCCTTGATGCCAATGTGGAGCAGCCACGATGAGTGCTCAACGCCGTAGCTCACTTGCGGTAAGCGTTGAAGTATTCACCCTTTAGCTTGTGCACGTTGCCTTCCTGTATAGCTACGTAGACTTTATTCAAGACCGTGCACTCCTACGTTCATGCCACTACTGTATCAGCCGTTAGCGTAGGGTTCGGCAGCGCTTCGAGCATGAGTCACCTGGCGGGGTGGTTCGTCTCTTGTGGTGTCCAGCGGCAGGTGGCTTAGTGCGTCGCTGTCCTGGTGTTTCTTTCCAGTTGGATGTACAAGTTCATAACCATGCGCTGACGTCTTGATACACCGTCGTGTCATTCGCGGCGACAACCTCTGTAGCATCGGTTTTTGGGGGACCATAACACACAATAAGCGCCAGTAATCAGTTAAAAAGGTCACGTGTCTGCCAGTATTATACTGTTGAAAGTGGTCTGCTGCAAAGACGATGGCAAGTCCCTCTTTGTCTAGCTTGGAATAATTTCTCTCTGCCTGTGAAAGGGGTTGCGATGCGAAAGTGACAGGGGCTTCCCGTCTCTAACTGTCAGATCGGGAGATAACTGCTCCCTTTCCGTATAATAATGCGTCACAGGATAGCAGCAGGGATCTCCATTTGTCGCATGGTCACAGAAGAGTAGATTTCTGTAGCAGTCCCTTAAGGCGATGAATGACTCGTGGCGGTGTGGTGATTAAGTTCATGGGGCTTCTTTCTGCAGGACCTCGTATCGATTGTTGGCCACTGTAGCTAAAGGTTCCAAGAACCAGTCGTAGAACGTTAATAGCCCTAAAACGACTGAAATTCTTGTTTGTTAGTAGGCGATCGTGCTTCAGTGATTGCTCGCACTTAGTCTTCGGTGCGTTGAATGCTCTGCGCGTCAATCTGATGTCCAAGAAACTTCACTTCAGGCACCGCAAAAAAAAATTTCTTTGCTGGTGCACAAGTTAGCATTTGATAGCCTTTCAAAAATGAGCTCTAAACGTTCTGTGTGCTCTGCATTGAAGGCTCCTCCGACAATAACATCATTAAAGTAGACGCAAACTCCAGGAATTCCGACAAGTGTAGACTCCATAAATTTCTAGAAGATTACTGATGCTGCAGCTATACCGAATGGTAGCCTCTTCACTTTGTAGAGACCCTTACTGATGTTTATCACGAGCAGTACAGGTGTTGATTCGCTCACCTTGAGTGCTACGTAGGCTTGTGTCAAATCCAAGGTGCTGAAGATTTTTCCACCTTGAAGCGTGCTAAAAACCTCTTTCGGTGTCGGCAGTAAGTAGGATTATGTCTTTGTAGACCGGTTGACAGAGCTCCAGTAGTCTCCGCAAAGGCGTAGGGTTCCGTTCTTCTTTTGGATGACAACGAGTGGTGTAACCCATTCTGAATGTTGCTACGGTTCGATGATCTTTTGCTCTTGAAGTCGGTGAAGTTCACTTTCAACTGACGTTTGTAGATCAAAAGGTACCGACCTAGCTTTCAAAAATTTTTGCGTTGCATCTTCTCACAGCTCCAGTGTGACTGGAGGTCCGTTGCTTCCTGGTACTTCTTCGGGAAAAAACGCCTTTCGGTGTTCTTAGAGCTCCCCTACCGACGTACAGCTGGATGCATGGTTAACTGCGCCAACAACCACTCTAACAAGAGTGAACCAATTTCGGCCTAAAAGGCTTGATCCGGATCCGTGAACGACTAGCAACGGCACATAGTTGATCTGGCCACTGAAGTAGACATATACGTTGGTACAACCCCGTAGTAGAAGGAAATGCACAGACCACGTTCTAAGCTGCACGTCGTTTCGCTGGAGCATTGGCGCGTCGTAACTCCAAGTAGCTCGATAAGTGTTCTCACTTATGAGCGTTCATGCTGCTCCACAATCAACCTCAACCTTGATGGGACAATGGTGTACTACAATTTATGTCATTATCATCGGTCTAGTGCAGAGATTCGCAACGACATTTAAGTCGTATAGAGCCGCTGATGGAGTAATGTTCTGGCTGTGCTACCTTGTGTCTCGCCCTCTTGAGCGTCTGCTGACGTCAAAGACCGCTTCAAATAACAGCACACATCTCATAAACACAATCCGGAAATGTCACCTCATCATGGCCTTCCCAATAGTACCTTGCTACCGCTCTTTTTGTCGGCGTCGTTAGCAGGATTACTACAAACCACGTTCTCCGAGTAGCAGGCGCTTCCATGATCGCAGTATGTAAGATACAGACATACACTTTGGGCAGGGTCAATTCCCAGATTGCATGCAGGATTCGTTCTACAGTAACGCTGGCGCTCACCGCCCGTCACATTTTTGGCTCGCTAAAGACGCGGCACGCTTTTCCACTTTTAGTTGTTGGCGTACCCCATACTCGTTCGCTGGTCAAGTGTTGTGTTCCTTGTTTTGAGAATACTTCAGTTAGACAGAGGAATGTTTTATTTTTGAGAATGTAGAAGAATAATTTTTGCTGTTTTTAGAACTCGCTCGTATGGCCTAGCTACCACCATATGGACGCTGGAAGCTATTTCTCGCGTCGAACAAATCAAAAGCAAACGGTGTTTGTCGTCTCGTCACATGACATTGCGTCACTTTTAATGACAAAATAGCTGATGTGTGTCGCCGTAGTCTCAAGTCAAGGTAGTTTGTCTTGTGATTCGAAATACAACAGCGTCGCTTTCCGCGTTGCCGTTTGCGCAACAACATCGATCCGTTCTACAGCACCAGAAGAACTGCTTTAACATGTCCCCAAGTTTGAGCACACGGGCTTACAGCATTTTCGCGTCCACCAAAAATGCTGCCGCCGCAGCCGGAATTCAATTGCGCGACCTGCGGGCCAGCAGCCGAGTACCTTAGCTTCTAGACCACCGCGGTGGGGCGAAGTTTGGTATCTTGTGACGTGCATAGACGAGTAAAATAAATTGACATGTCAAAAAATGATAATCATGATATGCGTGTCATGTAAAACTTGACTACATGCTACGCTCATTGCCCTTGTGGACGCAGAAACGTTCACAGGCGCGGAATAACTCAGCCACAAGCCATCATCACCATGATCAAACACAATCTTCTTCTTCTTTGCCTTCACTGGCTGGCAGCGTTTATTATATTGTTACGGGAAAGATTTATTCGCCGACCGCGGGTTTCGCTAACAATGTACAGAGGCGCACTGTCAAGCAGACCAGCGGGGGAGCTCGAGAGTCCAACCCACAACAAACGCATTGTCTGCCATTTCAGTGCTTGTGCCAAAGTGACAATTACATACACTGATTACCATCCCAGCCAGTAAGGCACCGTCTCGGTGCCTGTATAATGAGCGAGTTGGCGTTGTAAGACTTAAGATGAGAAACGTAGACCAGTTCAATTCTGGGTGTAGCCACTGATGAGTTTGCGGTCACGGAAATCTCATTGGTCACAGGTGTCACCTGACGTAGGGCGCAGTAGGGCCCGACGTATCGTTGTAGTAGTTACTCGCAGAGGCCAACACGTCGAGATAGGAGCCACAGGAGAACAAGAGAGCCCGCAGAAATGACGGAATCTCTATGTAGACGTTCGTAAAGAGACTTTAGTGCTGCCTGTCATGACGATAAACGAGTGCGGGCTACCAAGCGTGCCATGAGGGCTCGGGTGATGACATCCTTAGCGTACTAACTGGAGGACGGTTGGTCAGATGAAAGCAGGGTCTCGAAGGGCATTCAGGGATGACGTCCGAAAAGTAGATAAAATGGTGAGTAGCCGGCTGTTTCATGGCGCGACGAGTTGTAGGTGAAAGTGACGAACAGCAGAGCTATGTCCAAATTAGTGTGGTTGCTAGATACATACATAAAAAGCATGTCTGTCAATGTGCGATTGAAGCGCTCCGTAAGGCCGTTAGTCTGAGGGTGGTAATATGAGGTGAAGTTGTGACGGGTAGCACAAGATCTAAATAAAACACCAACCAGACGAGATAGTAAATAGCAACCATGGTGGGTGAGCCGGTGGGATGGAGCGCCATGCTGGAGAATGATGTAGAGCAGGTAGTTGGCAACGTCAGTCACGCAGCTGGTTGGTAGCGCACAAGTGATCGCATACCAAGTGGAATAAAGTGGCCCCTGCGAACCGTTAGTTTCCAGTTGTTAAAGAGAGAAAGGGGGCTAGCAAGTCCAACCCCGCTCAATAAAACGGCTTGACTGGAACTTCAATAGGCTGAAGGAGACCGGCAGGGGGACTCGTAGGCTCCTTTCGGCGCTGGTATAGATCACAAGATGCAACGTAACGGCGAAAGAAGCAATAAAGACCTTTCGAGGATACTAGTCTTCGAACACGGTTGTAGAATCTGGAGACGTCTAAAGTCCTGAAGATGGAGCGTCGTGAAATTGTTGCCGAATATTCTTGCGTACGTGATGTAGTGCGACGAGTGAAAATTCCGGGCCGTCGGGGTGTAAGCTACGGTGGTACAAAATGTATTGGAACAGGAATCTGCCAAGTGATGGGTCAGTATGTAGTGATAGAAGGCAGTCAATGATGGACAGCAGGGATGGATCTCGGCGCTGTTCATCCACCACGTGCACAAAGTCAGTGAAGGCTAAACGCAGGCATCGGATTCCAAAACGGTGTCAATGGGGTGTCGGGGTAAACAATCGGCATCACAAAGCAGCATTCCAGATTTATACACAACCGAGAATGTGCACTCCTGTAATCGTAGTGCCCATCGGCCGAGTCTCGCCGTAGAGTCCTTAAGCGTTGACAGCCAGCAAAGCGCATGATGGTCCGTGATGACTGCGAACGGACGTCCGCATAGGTACGGACAGAATTTCGTGATGGCCCAGACGAGGGCTAAGCGTTCCCGCTCATTGATGGAATGATTTTTTCCGCTTGAGACAGAAGGCGACAAGCGTAGGCTTGGTGCCATTCACACGGTTGGTGCCATTCTGTATCTGAGCGGGTGTAGCACCAATGCCATGGCCGCTTCCATCGGGGCGAAGCTTTGTTCAAGTGTCTGGATCAAAATGAGCCAACACAGGTGGTGATGTGAGGGCGGTAATCAGTGATGCGAATGAATGTTCTTGGTCCTCACCCCAAGGAAAGGCTACATTCGTTTTGAGGAGATCCGTGAGGGCCCTAACAATATCCGCAAAGTTGACGACAAAGCGGCGAAAGTATGAGCAGAGCCCAATAAACCTACGAACTCTTTGTGTGGAACGCGCAACCGGGAACTCGCGGTCTGCATGGACTTTGCCAGAGTCGGGTTCAACACATGTGGCGTCAACAAGGTGGCCGAGTAGTTTAATCTGCCGGCGTTCAAATGCGCATATCGACAAATTTAGTTACAGGCCAGCACAACGAAAAACGTCAAGAATTGGCGAGAGACAAGGCTGGTGGCTTTCAAAGAAAGGCGAGAAAACTATCACATCGTTCAGATATCAAAGGCAGGTCGACCATTTGAAACCACGCAGAAGAGAGTCCATCATACCCTCAAAAATAGCCGGAGCGTAGCACATTCCAAAAGGCTTGAATAGGTTGGTAAAAGCTTTCGCGTGAGATGAATTCTGTCTTCTCGTGGTCGCGGTCGTCGACCGAATTTGCCATTATCCGGATCGAAAAGTCAAGGGACGAGATATACGTGGTACCGTGGAGGCAGCTGAGCGCATCATCGATTTGGGCAGAGAATAAACGTCCTTCTTGGTGATCCCATTCAGGTGATGATCGTCGACGAATTATCGCCAGCTGTTGTCCTTTTTTTAACTAAGACAACGGGGGATGCCCAGGGACTCCATAAAGGCTCGATGAAGTCTTTGCTGGCATTTTTTTCGAGTTTCCTATGAATATCTTGGCGCTCAGCATGAAACACGCATAAGGACGTTTGTGGAGTGCACTGGCGTCGCTGGTGTCGATGCGGTGAGATATGGCGTTTGCCTGGCCAAGAAGACGCTCTTCGACGTCCACGATATCCAGATAAGAAAATAGAACATCTCGGAGCACTGCAACTTGGATAGGTAAGCGGTCGCCAGATATCAATTTGTCGAGGAACGCATTATTTGGCAGGTTGATGACAAGTGTCGTCATGGTTTTAATCTCAGGGGTGAAAGAAGAAATTGAACATTCATCGAGGGTGTAAAGTTCAGCTCAATTGATGCCTTGAGAAAGAACTTGGGTCGACGTAGAGAAGTTCAGAACTGCAAATAGCGTCGTGTTGTTCAACAACCTGCCCTGCCCCAATAGCAGCACGAAAGAAGTCTGGTCCATGCAGCTTGGACGGGCCTCGGAAATACAGGGCGGGCTTCTTGTGCTTTGGTGGAGTACGGCCACAATAGTCCATCATTACCGGAATGTGCATACGTTATTCGCGACAGTGTCAAAAAAACATCGGTTTTTCGGGTGATGTCGCAATGTAACATCATAGTACCCCATTGGACTTTGGTTCGAAGTTTCAGGATACTTATGCAGCGGTCACAATTCTTCATTGCTTCCTTCTCCATCTCTTCCAACGACCATACCATCGCCTCTGACGGTACCTTAGCTTCCCGAGAGAATTAGGTCTGAGAGCCTGTCGCGAAGTGAATGTGTCATGTGAGCAGCGTTCTGGATGAGATGGGCGTAAATTCCAGACAAGTAGGCTCACAGCACGTAGCGGAAGAAAACTGGTGGTCATCGAGGAGCTTGTCTTACGGTTCTTGAGGTCTATTTCAGAGTTGCTCACGTTTGACCTTGAGTTAAACGCTTAAAGTTTTTAGTCAAAAGGGTCAGCTCTTCGCCCTAAGGCGTCGATAGACAAACTCTGCTTCGATGTTCGGGCAGTGGCTCTCTCCCCAATGCTTGTCCTGTTCAATTTATGGTAACCTTGTTGAAAAGGCCTTGTTATCGGTGTGAAAGATGCGCGTGTTACTGGCTTTTCAAAGTCGTCCCTCCTATGAATGCGGTCGCTCATCCACGTTAGCTCTACCTAGTGTCTGTCACTAGATGGCTTAAAGGTCTGCTTGTGCCAGAAAGCTTTGCCTGAAGGACATTGGCTACAGTCGGTGATGTTAAACAAGCAATGTTTTGGAAAATATTGCAGGATTGCCACTGCAAATTCCTCTTCTGCTGCATCTACACGCAAGGCGCTGACCAGGGGATGAGATTCACGAACAGTGAGGGTCTTCTAACTAATGGGTCCTTGTATGGCCCAACCAAAAATTGTCTCCATTGCCACTAAACCTGGTACGTCTGCAGATCGGAACACGTCACCGGTGATTACTTGCCACATATAGTCTGACCCTATTAGCAAATGAATTCCGGCGTCTGGTGTGTCTTTATACCGGTAGTCGTTCGTGAGCACCTTGCCTTGTCTCTTTAATTCTTGAATGAATGCGTTGTTAGCTGATGTCCGAGCGACGTCATGACCTATGAAAGTCACAACTAGTGCTTTATTTCCATCGTAACGCTGTTGTACCAATTTTGAAGCTGTATTGTCGCTACGTTGCGCTTTTTTGTGGCTGAGGTTGAAGTGCTTTCGAAGGTGTTTAGCGCGAGACATGGCTTGTAGATTGTTTGAAGGTTCAAAGCACTAGTTGTGACAAATGAAAGTCACAACTTGTGCTTTAAACCTTAAAACGCAATAAAGCACTAGTTGTGACAAATGAAAGTCACAACTAGTGCTTTATTTCCACCGGAACGCTAATGCATCGATTTTGAAACTGTATTTTCACTACGTTGCGCTTTTCCGTGGCTGAGGTTGAAGTGCTTCCGAAGGTGTTTAGCGCGAGACATGGCTTGCGGATCATTTTAAGGTTCAACTTGTGGGCTGGCTCTTCTTGAATAAATGTACTCTGGCTACCTCCATCTAGAATACCATGAACGCACTTGCTCCTGTCGTTGTCGATCAACTCAGAGCTGAATGTCGGAAAATAGGCCGCATTGTGCTTAGGTGGTTAGCCAGTGTACGATACGTGTCCATAGGACGAAACAGCATTTCAAAAAATGCACACTGTATTATATCCTGAGGTTCTCATTGTCATCGAAGCCCTTTTGTAACTAAGGCTGCACATGGTGGAAACATGTTTTCCGCGGCAGCAACTGTAGGTAAGCTTGACACGGCACTCTTTCGCTCGGTGGCCTTTTGATGTGCAGCAAAAACACCGGTTGTCTTTTTGCAGCTGCCCTTTCTTGGTCTCAAGAGGAATAACGGCGTGGCAGCTGTGCGTTCCATGCTGATCAGTACGGCCGAATAATCCCTGCGATAGATGCAATGCGCATCACTGATGCCGTAGGGATATCACCATTCACTTCGTAAAGTGATCGTCCGTTGCAGGACGTGGACTTGTGGTTGTATGCTGCTCTCTGGTTTCGAGCTCTTCCCGCATGATGATTAAAGGTCGTTCAGCTTCACGTCGAATGCCCCTGCCGAATCTACGGGTTCACTTCACGAGGACGTTCGAGCAGTAGATACGTCAGAAGGCTGTGGTGTCAAGACGTGGCGCCGTTTTTCTCGCGTGAAAGAAAGAACTATATCCCGCGGAAGAGCTGGTTGAAAAATGTTGACAAGCATAGCTGGATACGTCAGTGTCGGCACGTTCAGAGCTCCAAGGCAGCGAATATTCAACTATGTGACATGGTAAATTCTTTGCAAACCACGGATGTTGTTGACGGATGTCACCATTGGTAAATTTCTCAGCGCCGTCAGATAGTGCTGAATATTCGTCTTATCGCCGAATCTTTCCTTGAGAGTATGCACGGCGTCGGCGTAGCAAGATTCGTCTGCGGGCATACCCGTGATTGCTGGCGCTGCGACACCGGATACAAAGCTCTTCAGGTAGTAAAACCTTGTGGATGGCGTCAGGTCAGTATTGCGGTCTATCAGCTGTTGGCATCGCTTCCAAAAGCCTGTCCACTGTGCAAAGTCGCCTTTGAATGTTGGGATCTGCAGCTGCGGCAACTGGGGTGTCATAAATCTTGTGGGACTATCGTGGTTGAAAGTCATCGCTGCTGTGCTTTCACCGCTGGCCACTTGTGAATGGCCGGTCTTTGCTCGTTTCACTAGTGAGAGTCTGCCCCCGATCTCAGCGAGCGTGCTCAGTGCTTTATCGTGATATACCGCGATAGCGGTCTACTCGTCTTCGATACGTTCTGTTGGGATATACTGGTCATACTGCTCGTTAATCTGCGACAGCTCATCATTGCTAGCGGAGAACTGTTGCTTTACGGCTGTGAGCTTCGCGATATAGGCGCTACCGGAGTCAAGTAAAATTCGCGCTTCCTGAATCGCGCTTTCTTTAGACCATCTATTGGGAGAGCACCGTTGCTGGCTGAATTTATTGCGCCAACACCGATCTTCGCGTCCACGATACGTCAAGTCCTCAGCGCCCGCGACGTGAAGCGTGAGGAGAAGCCCTGTCCGCCATGCGTAGAAGGAAGGCTTGTCCTGACAGGGTTTTTCAGCACCAAAATTTATGTGGTCGCTAAAACGTCAACAGACGTGAAGTAACTTAGCCACAAGCCATCACCGCCATGACCAAACACAATCTTCTTCTTTGGTTTCACTAGCTGGCAGCATTTATTACATTTTCAACGGCGTTCTCGTGGCCATTTCAGTAGCTCCACAAATACGAAACTCGGTAATACGTTTAAAATAAGGCGTTTTATGGTGACACTCTCTTATAAAGCAGGAGAATGGTCGCGACAAGTCAAGTGGTAATGGCGGAACCAGTCTGTGTACCCAGCCAACCAAACGCCGTGCTCTTCACAGACTGAGTGATACCCCCTGCCTATCCGAGTAGCACTCATCTTCTTCACAACATTTACCTTCCCTCCGGAAAAGAGCCATCCTGGCGACTCATGAGTAGGAGACAATAGAGAGATCGTAATACGGTATTAGACGGTCTATGTGGACGGTCTCACGTCCATGGCGTCGTTGATCAAAGGGGTTTCTCAAGCGGCTTCACGATGTAATTGACGGGTGAAGTTTGTTTACCCACACGGTAAGGGCCGTTATACTTGTACACCGATTTCATTGAGAGACCAGGGATGGTTGAAGGGATACGAAGCCAGACAGGGTCATCCGATGCATAAGAAGCCGGAGGTGTCGGACTATCGCGGTGGTGTTTCTGGCGTTGCTGTTCAGCACTTGTTAGGGAGCGGGCAAGTTGACGACACTCTTCCGCGTATTTAGCAGCTTGTCACATCGTCGTCAACTCAGCAACATCCGGGTGCTAAGGAAGGATGGTGTCTAGCGTGCAAGAGGGCTCGCTACCATAAAGGAAGAAGTATGGAGAGAAACCAGTGGTTGTCTGGACAGCAGTATTATGCGCGTATGTTACAAAAGGGGGAATATTGTCCCAGTTGGAGTGATCACTTGCGACGTACATTGACAGCATATCTCCTAATGTACGGTTGAATCGTTTTCTAATGCCATTAGTTCGAGGATGATATGCAGTCGTGGTGTGACGAATGGCTTGGCATTCCTTGAGAAGCGATTCGACAGCGTCCGACAAAAACACACGCCCTCGGACACTCAGGAGTTCACGTGGTGCACCGTGACGGAAAATGATCTGATGCAATATGAAACGAGCGACGTCACTCGCTGACGTCAAAGAAAGTGATGACGTTTCTGTGTAACGCGTAAGGTGATGGATAGCGACAATTACTCCGTGATTTACAGCCGGTGTAATCGGAAGAGGTTCATACAGATCGATACCAACATGGTCAAACGGTCGGGCAGGACAAGGTATGGGTCGTAGTGGAGCTGGAAAACTTGGAGTGCGATTCTTCCGGCGCTGGCAAGCGACACAGGAACGTATGTAGCGATGAACGAAGCGATACATTCCACGCCAGTAGGCGCGGTGGGACAGGCGGGTGTAGGTTTTTAACCCTCCAGCATGGGTGCATTGTGGGTCGGCGTGATTGGAGGCACACATGTCTGAGCGGAGACATCTGGGAATAACTAGGAGCCATTGGCGTCCTTCGGAAAGATAATTCCGTCTGTATAGCAAACCATCTCTGATAACGAAGTGCTGTATTTGACGGCGCGTACCTCTAGGAATATTTTGCGAGGGAGTTTGACTCAACAAGTTGATAAGTGAAGTGATTCAAGGATCTCTTCGTTGCTCCTGTAGCATGTCGCTGACACTAAGTGCAGATACGTCGGGGGCAGGCGAAGATGGTGACTTGTCACTACATTGTAGAGGTGATCGGGACAAACCGTCTGCGTCGGAATGTTTTCGGCCAGATCGGTAAACGACATGAATGTCGTACTCTTGTTGCCGAGGCGTCCAACGGGCGAGCCGGCTGGTGGGATCTTTTAATGAGGAGAGCCAACATAATGCGTGATGATCTGTAACCACGCTGAATGGGCGCCCGTAAAGACAGGGTCGAAACTTTACTATGGCCCATATGATGTCTAGACATTCTTTTTCGGTGACTGAATAGTTGGCTTCTGCTTTTGTGAGTGCACGGCTGGCGTAAGAGACGACGTACTCATCAAATCCGGGTTTATGCTGGGCGAGTGCTGCAGCGAGACCAACTCCGCTGGCATCCGTGTGTATTTCCGTCTGGGCAAGAGAATCGAAATGTCGCAGTATAGGAGGCGACGTAAGAAGGTGGCAGAGTGTGGCGAATGCATCATCACAAGCTGACGACCAACTAGAAAGGTCTTGGTTGCCGGCAAGAAGGTCAGTCAAGGGCGATATGATGGACGCGAAGTTGTGAATAAACGACGAAAATATGAACATAAACCAAGGAAGCTGCGAAGTTCTTTAAGGCGCTCGGCTTAAGAAATTCGACAACGGCACGGCGTTTCGTCGGATCCAGAATAATGTCATCTCTAGATACTACATGGCCCAAAATTAGGAGTTTTCGAGCGCCGAAACAGCCCTTTTTTAAGTTCAGCAGTAGACCGGAGGAGGTGAGGCAAGTAAGCACTGCCTCGAGGCGCTGAAGATGCGCTGAAAAGTCGCTTAATAATATCAAGACATCGTCTAAATAACACAGACATGTCTGCCATTTAAGGCCACGGAGGATGTTGTCGATCATGCGCTCGAAAATGGCAGGCGCATTGCAGTGCCCGAATGGCATGACGTTAAATTTGCATAAGCCATCGGGGGTAATGAAGCCGTTTTGGGGTGATTGGCCTCAGCCATGGGAACCTGCCAATAACCTGAGCGCAGTTCTAGTGACGAGAAGAACTCCGCACCTTGTAAGCAGACAAGGGTATCGTATATGCGAGGTAGCGGGTAAACACCTTTGCGCGTGATCTTATTCAACCGGCGGTAGTCGATGCAGAATCTTATTGAGCCATGCTTTTTCTTGACTAGAACCACTTGGGAGGCCGACAGGCTGTTAGAGGGCTCAATAACGCCACGTTCAACATGTCGTCAACTTGCTTCACGATTACACGACGCTCAGATGCTGATACCCGATACGGACACTTACGTAAAAGAGGGTGAAGGCCAGTGTCGATTTGGTGAGATACTGTGGAAGCAAAGCCCAAAGTCAGTTGCTTGTGATCGAAGCTAGCGCGGAAGCGCTCGAGGAGGGTGATGATGTCGGCGCGCTGCTGCGCCGTAAGTTTGGTATCGATACAGCGTGAAATTGCATCGGTGAATGATGGGAAGGAGGGTGACGCGCAGCCATCAACAGTGTCAATAGGTAGCGTAGTCGGGTGGTCAGGACCTACACGTGCACTCGAGAAATCAATGTCATCGGCGAGCCCCAGGCACTCAGCACACAGTAACTTGGAAGGCGAGGGGAACGAAGTGGAAACACGAATTGCACTTTATCCATCGTGATAGGCTCAGAACGGCGAAAGGGATCGGGAAGCAGTTGTGGTGAACAGCGGTTTCAGAAGGCGAAAAATGTACAGTTGAGCCTCTAAAGACGTCACAGAAATACGGAACTAGGGCGGATGAGAACGGTGGTATCGAAGTGTCGCCAGCAACGAAAACTTTTGCAGGTTAAGGGCGAGTCGAGTGAAGCAGCGACACGTAACGGCGCGAACTCCACTTCGGCGCGAGCACAGTCGAAGATGGCATGATGAGTGCAGAGAAAGTCCCAGCCTAATATAATGTTATGGGACCACTGCGGGAGCTCTACAAACTCGACAACATAAATATCGTCAGCAATAGCGAAACGTGCTCTGCATGCAGCAAAAGGGCGAATTCGTTGCTCGCTCACAGTGCTCAAAACGAAGTGATGAGGAGACGAGTAGCACTCATCTTCTTCACTACACGTTATGTGAATGGACGGTGAAGGTAAATGACACGTCCAAACATGATAATCATGATGTGCGTTTCATGTAAAACACGACTACACACTATGCTCAGAGCAGACTCGCGGCCGTATCGCAAGCTCCGCATATACCAAGTTCGGTATCACATGCCGTGAATAGACGACGAGGGTGAATGACACGTCCAAACATGATGATCACGACATGCGTGGCGTGAGTAGAGGCTACGCTCATAGCGTGCCCGTGATTGTCTCGTTGGCTTCACATATACGAACTTTGTATAACGGGACGTGAATAGATGACTACACACAAGGACCAAGCGCGAACATGATAATCATGACATAGAGGTCATGTACGGCATAATTTACGCCCGCCTCGTAATGTTGTCCTGATTTTAAAGTATCATATGAACCTTCTTCATAAGTGCTTCGCATACCATCAATTCCCATTTTACATGGGATTTGCCAGGTTTATTATATGCCTTGTTTTCAAGAAATTCCTCTCATTGTGAGCAATGTCCCTGTGGTTGGACCTGAATGTATTTACATGTGTGTAATAATAATCATTGTATCTATAACTATAGTAGTATTATTATTAGTAGTATTGTTTGATTGAGTTTTACGTGTGAGACGCACGCTATGGTTATGGAGCAGGCTATATTGACTCTGGAAAAGTTGCGCCTCTGGTGTTCATCAACGTGCACTGACAGTACACGATCCGGTGCATTTTGTCTCAATCGACCACCACGGACGGGATCGAACCCGTGAAGATCGGGTTAAGAGCCGAGCACCAAGTTTGCGTGGTAAACGATTATTCAGCGCTTGATTTTTCGGTCAGCACAGTGTTGATACTCATTTTGTGTTCTGTTTGCTTGCTTTACTTGTACAGTAGTCTTACGTTGAACCGACTGGCCGGATTTTCAACTACTCTCATGTGTAAGGTTGCATACTGTTATGACTCGCACCGCCGCCGACACTGTTGTGTAGTGTGCCAAGGTCACGGGCTGCCAAAGGTGTTCAGTAGCGCGTTTCTCAGCTCGCGGCTGCTTCTGGGCAGAGCTGATAGACGAGCGGACAAGACGACGGTGAGTTACGGCAATATTTATGTACAGCGTTGAATAGACGCGTTATTCGGCACTGAAGCCGACAGCTTAGGGACTCGAAGAGCCGAGGTGTCTTCGTACGCTCTTTTATATGACTCAAACGTCGCCTGCTTCATGACGCGCCGCTTGGCTTTTTTATAGGCCCCAGGTGATGCCTTTTGTCACCAACGTCCAATGAGAAGCACCACTGGCTGTGGTGTCAAAATCCTCCAGTGAGGAACCGCCAACGGGTAGCACCCATGGACGAGTGATGTTGCCACGCATTGCGTAACATTCACCAGACTGGATGGCGCCGATTGCATCATTGGGCTGCTATCGGGCCCGTGAGTTGAGGGAGCTCACCGTGCGTTGCGTAAGAAACACCGGCGCCACAGGGTTAGATGACGTCATTCAGGTGATGGCGTCAAGCGGGCTCGTTCATTGGCCTAGACACAGATTACCTTTCCAGAGGCAATGACAATCGGTCTGGACTCCCAGGCGTAACAGCAACTCCGCTGCCAGACAATGCACCGGGAAGACGTGCTGCTTCCACGTGGCTCAGTCGTCGGGCGTGCTCGTTCGCCAGGTTCATCCAGGTTTGCCTCCACGGCCGTGGGAAGGATGTAGCTCTAGACTCAGTTCTGTGTACACATTCAATTCTTGAAAATGGTCTTAGTTCCAGTGGCTTGTCGCCAAAACTTGCAGATAGCTTCAGTCGTCTCTTCCTACGATTTTTGGTCAGAGCACTTGTCGACGGTTCTGCAACTCGTAAGAAGGATTCGACAACAGACAACACACGACGCAGGCAAATGACATCGGTTACCCGACAGAACACCAGACAAAATATAGTACAACATATACCTAGCTACGTGTCTATCGGAATTTTTTCCCTCTACATCAAGAGGCATATGTGGGACACAAGACTTTTAAAATGAGAATTCAAAGTTTTTACACGTACAACAATGTAATAAAGTAGAATACAACTTAAAGTTGGACCCATGAGATCACTTTTGTCGAGAACGTTCAGCTAAGGCCGTGATGAGAACAAAATTTTGCCCCAATTAACTCGCCACCAAAAGACAAAGGTAGAGAAGCTACCAACTAAAACGCATGGCTCTATGCGTCAGCATTAGCGTTCAGCTTGCATTTTTCGCAGCAATCGTCTAAGTTGTGCTGTAGGAGTATCGTGCTCCAACTCAGTACCGGACCAGTTTTAGGCGATATGTTCTTTAACCAAATCAGAGGACAGTGGTTCATTTCGACTACGACCCTCGAACCGGAGACATAACAGGCTAGCTGTGAACGGGCCACACGAGGCAAGGGCATTCCTTTTCAGAGGTTTGGTATGCCGCTTTCCTGCAGCTCAGTGTTCGACCTAAATACAAAACACGCCTTTCGTTACCAGCGCTGTCTTTCTGGCACAATTTAACTCCCATGCCACGATCACTCACATCACATTAAATGACAATGCCCTCAGTAAAATGGGGTGCCTTGAGAATGGGTTTTTGATTAGGGCTTGTTTCAGCTTCCATAACACGTATTCTTTTTCTGGGTCCCAGACTACTTAACCGACTCGTCAGTAAGAGGGATGGAAATGTGAAGTAGTTTTGCTCGTAATGACAATAGTATCCCGCTAGGTCCAAGAATGCCATAATCTCATATTTTGTGATTGGTCATGGATAGTTCACGACAGCAGCTACCTTAATTTATGAAGGTCTACGCTGACCACGCCTTGCAGTAAGTCCCAGGTAAGACACCTTACCGCACCCTAGGTGACATTTAGCCGGTTTTGCGGTAAGACCACCTTCTTTCAAACTGTTGAGCACGACTCGCGGATGCTCTACATGTTTTTCCCAGCAATTCGGAAAGATGGCGACATCGTCAAAATACGACTGAGCGAACTTGTAGAGGCCATTAAGAACGTGGTCCATTAAGCCTGAAAAACAAAAGGGTGCATCTTTCAAGTAGAAGCTCAGCTTAAGTGGACGTTGTGTTCTGAATGAGGAAACGAATGCGGCATAGTGGCTTGCGCGCTCCGTAAGGGGGCCTTTCCAACACCCTCGCATGAGGTCGAAAGTGGAAATATAACTAGACTGTGACACAGTTTCTACCCTCTGCTCTAGATTTAGTATCGGGTAAGTTTAGTCTCGAGTTATGGCGCTAAGACGCCGATAGTTGATGCATAGCCTAGGAGCTTTCCCGGCACGTGAACCATTATTAGAGGGAATGTAGAGTCACACTCACCCAGTACTATGACTCCCAACTGCAACTTTTTGTCGATCTCCTTTTTTCATCATCAGCTTTTGCACAGGAGAACGTCGTTACGGCTTACTACGAATTCACTCCTCACAAGGTAGATCAATAACGTGTTTAATCATCGTTATGCTTCCGGGACAGTCCGAAAACAGGTCTTCAAATTCGAAAACAATCCTTCTTAAGTCATCCTTCTGGACTTCATTTAACCTAGGCTCTAGGTTCAACTGCTCCAAGATTATCTCTAATCCTCTTTAACTTCCATAACTAAAGGTCTAAATATGTGCTCCCTCTTCCTCTGAAGCATTCAAAAGTAGATTTACGACTGCTTGACGTTGAACGCACGGTTCCATCAAGTTACTGTGGTAAGTTTTGTTTGGCCGCCTTTCTAATTTCACTTCATATTTGGTAGCGGAAAGCTTAGATATTATTGCCACATGATATGCTTGAGTGAGATCCAGGAGAGAAAGAAGACAAAGACGACCTGTCTGAGCTGCTGCTTGGCTAGTCGACTCAACGAACCCATTAAACCAAGTTTGTCTTAAGAAACGTGACAGGACTGGTGGAGTTGCTGGGTACAACGTCTCACAATCCACCCGATGCCCAAGATCCCACCCAGCAGCCGGAACACAAACCCTGCACCCGTGGACACTCCTGTTCACAAAGTAAGCCACCGCCCACGAGGCCTACCACCTGAGACACCAACCACTGACGCAGCGACTATGACTTCGACACAAGATCCCGTGCAAGCTCCGACACCTTCCACGCCAATCTACTGCACCGTCCAGAACCCACTTATGCCTAGCCCCTTTCACGGAGAGCAGCATGAAGATGTTGACGACTGGCTGAGTGAGTTTGAACGTGTCGCAGCGACAAATTACTGGGATGATGCCGCGAAGCTCCGGAACGTGTAGACTTGCCTAAAGGACGGTGCCAAGACGTGGTTTTTGAACAGGGATGATGTTCTGACATTTTGGCGCGAGTTCCAGCGTCGCCTTTTGGAGACCTACAGGAGTCCTGACCGCTGCGAACGGGCGGAGCGTGCACTACAGTCACGCCTCCAGATGCCAAACAAGACCATCTCGATGTACGTCGAGGACATGACACGGCTTTTCAAGCGAGTGGATCCTGCTATGGCAGAAGAAAAAAAGTTGCACCTCTTCATGCGTGGTGTGAAGGAACAACTTTTTCTGGTTTGGTGCGTAGTCCACCCAAGAGTGTTGCTGAGTTCCTTACTGAAGCGGCAACAATGGAGCAAGTACTGCACCAACGGTCTGCCCTCTTTGACCGTCAAGTGAATGCTGCCTCAACTCCCGAAATTTTCGCCACTCCTGGGAGCAAGAGCCCCGAATGGATTCGCGAGATCATCCGAGCTGTCGTCCGGGAAGAAATGGAAAAGATATACGGGACAAGGCAAATCGATGTTGGTTCTATGAACAGTGTCATCCATGACGAGGTCCGGCAGGTGTTGTACGCCCATCGTTTTCCACCGATGTCGGTTGATCCGGAAACGGCTCCTGTGTCTACTGACCGTCACCGTCGTACGTACATGGAAGCCTTGCGATCTGCCACGCCTCTTTCTGGTCGAGTCCCGACCTAGACAGTGCCGCACGTCCCGATCCAGACAGTGCCATACGTCCCGATCCAGACAATGATGCCATCAGTGGCGATTCAGTCAGCACACGCTGGTTTGGACATTGATGGTCGCCATGCACCGACGCGCAAGTCTGTTCTCTGGCGTACGCCGGACAGACGACCCCTCCGCTATCAATGCGGTGAGGCTGGTCACATTTACCGCGAACGCTCATACCGTCAACTTGGCCTGCGTGGATTTTCCGTCAATTCACCTCGTCCCCAAATTGGTCAAAGGCCGAGGAATATCGAAGAGTATCTCGCGCAACAGCGTGCACCCTTTACACGACGGCAATCGCGGTCACCATCGCCGAGGAGAACCGCAGCCACTGGGTCACGTTTCGAGGTGACGGCACGGGAACGCTCTCAGAGCCCTCGTCGGGAAAACTGAAGGCAGCGGCCTTCGGGGGCAAAGTCGCTGGGACTCATAATGCGGAAGACCTCCCATTGACGCTTGCACGCAACACAGAAGTCATTTCATCAGAGAATAATCGCAGTACAGAAGAAACGCCGAATTCCACATCTGAACCCAGTGACCGCGTGTCACTTGACATACCTGTGCTGATTGACGGTTTTCAGGTCAATGCATTAATAGACACTGGTGCATACTATTCGATTATCAGCGGTAGGCTAGCAAAAGATCTCAGGAAAGTGATTACGCCGTAGAATAAAACGCGAATTCTAACTGCTGGAGGACACGTTGTAACACCGCTGGGTCGCTGTACGGCAAGTGTGAAAATTCGTGCGTCAATGTTTGTGCTCAGCTGCCTCGTTCTGCGCGACTGTTCACGTCAGCTGATTATCGGCATGGACTTCCTTTGGAAATACGGTGCCATCATAAATGCACATTAGTGTAGCTCCGATACAGGAGCCCTGCCTTCTCAAAAAATGAAACATTCTTTTTCTTTGTTCTTAATTGCACACTTTTCATTAACGCTTTGTTCGAGAAGCCCTCACACTGCTCTCGAATAAGCGTTTCTTGATCAACCTTTGACAACTCACTCTAACTTTCCGCTACAGTCGAGAGCATTGCACCCCTCTCGCCCTCACTCAATGGCGCCTTGTCGTCTCCTCCTCCGACTAAGACAGCGCTAGCTGCTTCGGCGACGGGCCACTCGAGTGACTGCTTGAGTGACGGACCCAGGGAATTTCTTGTGCGAGGTTCTGTCGACTCGCTGCCAAGGTGACATATATATATATACGCAGTTTTTGCAGGTGGTGTTTCACTACATTGAACAAGATCAAGTTGCTGCGAAAGCTTCCGCGATTTGATCACGTGAGGGCCATGTACGCTAAGTTAGAGGAGAACTATTCGCCCTGCTCTTTGAGAAGCTGGTCAGAGTTAATAGAAAAAAAGATAAGAAAACGATGGGGAAGCGCCACAGACACAGCTGCTTCAGTGCGAAGCTTACCTTTAATGACAACCAAAGCAGGCCTTCAATGACAACCGTAGTGATTGGTAAGCAAGCACTCTGCACCACGGCGATTCGCCTGAAGCACGCGCACTCTCCTGAAAAGTCGTCCGGAGACACCAACGAAAGATGAACAACGTCCATAGTTGCCGCTGAATCTCGCAGTGCTCGACACGTTTTCCCCTTCCCACTAATTTCTCGAGATACGCCTCTAACAACCGCACGCTCTTTTCCGATTCTCGGATTGTTGCGAAAGCAAACTTTTGTTGACAGTTTACCGCCATGTGCCCTTCCTTTTTGCAGTTGTAGCAGATTAGCGGCTTCCATGATTCGAACGCCCGGGTGGTATCAGTGCGTTGTTACGGAACCTCACTCAATTCTCTGCTTCTTTTTGACCTTCCCCTACAGTGTCCGATGTCCGACGTAGGAGACAGGTCCTTTCTGAAATTACGGTGCGGAGTGGGTTTTTGTTGATCAGATTTCTTTGAAAAGCTCTTTTTTATTTCACCCTTTTCAGCACGTACTGCCCGGCTATGCAACTTTCAGTCAGTATAATCTTCCTTAGCTAATTCTGCTGCCCTGTTCAGCTGTACTTCGCCAAGCTTGTCCTGCAGCGAAAGCTTGACGTCATCCTCGATGCAGCGGTATATTTGCTCTAATGCAATGCATTCTACCACCTTATCGCGATCGTCATAAACATCTTCACCTTTGAGCCATTCCTTTAATTGGCTTTAGGACAAAACGCAAAGTCAACGTGTGACTCATTCCTCTCTCTTGCATACCGGAACCTTTGCTGGAAAGCCTCGGGTGACAACGTATAGCGTCTTAAAAGCACTTTCTTAACCTCGTCATAACTCTTAAACGCTTCTTTCGACAAGCATATTATCACGTCGGACACTTCACCGGGTAGTAGAGCTAACAGGTTCTGCGCCCACAGAGACCACTCCAAAGCATTTCGCTCACAGGCGTGTTCAAACTTGACGAGATACTTCGTCATGTCCTCGCCTACTACAAACGCTGGCAGTTGGTCTCAAATTCTATGCCCACTGACCTGAACCTTTGCAGATGCTACGCTAAGCGCCTGTGAACACTGTAGGATCGCCAATTCTATTCTTTTCAACTCCAGGTGCTTTGTCTCTCGGCCTCCTCTCTCTTGCGATGTTCGCGCCTTTCAGCTTCTTCTCGTTCGCGCACTACTCACCTTTCAGCCTCCACCCGGTAGGCTTTGATCTCCACCCAGGCCTCATCGACTTCCTCAGCTGTTACTCCTTCATCCTTCATGATCTCAAGGATCGCTTGATATTGTTTCGCACGGCCCAAAGTAAGGCCAGGTTCCTCACAAATTTCGATGAGTTCCTTCACTCTAAGGCTTTCCATCGTTTACACTAGCCTCTTGCTGTTTGCCCCTGTTAAGAATCTACTTGCCGTTCTCACTTTACTTCAACCAGCAAGGCGCACAAGCAATTTTTAACACTGCCGTGCTTACACCCTCCATGTTTACACCCTCCAAATTTGCGGGAAACGATCATATCTTACTCTAATGCTTCGCACATCCTTTCACTTTCACTTTCACTTTATTTCCTTAAAGACCCCACAGGGGGGGGGGTGTTACATAAGGGGTGGGTTGTACAACAAAGATACAAAAGCCACAGGTCAACATTGCAGATGCATTGACACACTTTGAATAAAACGTGATGAACAGGTGATTGAAACAACATCGTGGGGGTGGTCATTCCATTCTTTGGCGGCGCGGCAGAGAAATGATGCAGAAAATGTTGAGGTGCCAGATCGGGGTCGGAAGACTTGAAGTGGGTGGCCAGTGCGGGGAGAAATGCGTGCGGCGGGAGCGATGTAAGGTGGTTGGTGGAGTGAGCTGTGATACAACTTGTGGTACAGTGACAACGTAGCAAAACCCTTCTCTAAACTACTATAACATTTTCTACAGCAGTCTGGTGAATTAAGGGGAAAACATCAGGTACTCACCGCATCAATGTCACTGACGCCGGCCGGTACCACAGCTGCCATCCACTGTTACGACTCATACAACCGCCGACACCTTTGCGTAGTGCGCCAAGGTCACGGGCCACCACGGTTGTTCAGTAGCGCGTTTCTTAGGTCGCGGCTGCTTTTGGGAAGAGCTGATAGACGAACGGACAAGACGACGGTGAGCTAAGGCAAGATTTATATACAGCGTAGAATAGACGTGTTACATATTCGGCACTGCAGCCGACAGCTTAGGGACTCGAAGAGGCGAGGTGTCTTAGTACGCTCTTCTCTCTGACGTAGAGGTCAGCTGCTTGACGCCGCGTTACTTGGATCTTTTGGTAGGCCCCAGGTAATGCCTTACGTCACCAACGTCCAATCAGAAGCGCCACTGGCTGTGTTGTCGAAATCCTCCAGTGAGAAACCGCCACTGGGTTGCACCCATGGACGAGCGATGTTGCCACGCATTGAGTAAGACTCGCCAGACAGCATGACGCCGATTGTATCATCGGGCTGCTATCGAGCCCGTGGTTTGAGAGAGCTCGCCGTGCGTTGCATAAAACACACCAGCGCCGCCGGGTTAGATCACGTCGTGTAGGTGATTACGTCAGGAGGGTTCACTTACTGGCCTTGACACAGATTGCCTTTCCAGAGGCAATGACGTTCGGTCTGGACTCCCAGACGTAACAATGCGTTATAGCTGACGTGGAGTGATCTCTGACAGAAAGTATTTTAAAATACAGTACAGGTGCTGTTATACTAGTATTACCCAGGCATCACTTGACAAGGCAAGAATGTGTTGTTGGTAACTTTAAGAAGACCTCCTGCCCCACCCTCCACACACACATGCACACTGCCATTTTTTTTCGCTATTTTGCCTGGGGTACGAAAAAGCAAAATAAGGTGTTTAAACCTTCATCTTCACTTCTATCCCCTCCCCCGCTACCTCAAACATACAACAAAAGTTTCACTACGTTCCCGCACGATGGTCCCCTACCTTGCTTGGCAGCTTTCTACCAAGTGATGAAAATGCTGCTCCAGCACTAATCTCGCACAAACACCAGCGCAAGGCACTGACCCGTCCAACCAGGTTCTCGGCGCTTCCCACGAAGGCGCTGGGCGAGTCGTCGGGTCTCCTCGGCGCACTGCTCGTCAGGTGATTCTGGTCCAGGCCCAGGCTGCCCCGCGACGAGCCTGCAACACCACAAATGTGTCTTGCCACCCACTCGTAGAAAGCTTGACGGCACGAGGAAGCAGGGCGCGCCTCAGATTTTTGCTGCTTCTAGTGCACAGTTTGTGGCATTTATAATGAGAACATACGAGAATTCCAGGAAAGCAAATAAGTTTTAGTAGTGAATGTATTGTCACACTCTTTTTGTTAGTGAATGTCACTCTCTTGCAAGTTGTCGTTTTTCAAGAGCCACCTCAACTTCAACCTGACTTGCAAAACCCGCGGCGTGATACCACGGCCTCTTTGCCTACAAAGACTTGTGCATGCGACGGCTGGAACAACCATCATCATAATAGTTGAGCGCCAGCTGCAACAGGCAAGAATTCGGGATCGCAGAGACACGATAAGGCACTTAGAGAACGAAGCTTTGTTTTATATGACGATGTATTCAATTGGATTGTCCCGAATACTCTCCTAGCATACAGTTGCGTATGAATGACAACGCTTACCTTCAAAGCCACTGGCGCGAACTGTCGCACGACAAGACGTTAGAAAGCTAATCGTAATTTTCAGATGGAGCTGGAAATCATGGGAACAAAACTTATGGTATATTTTGTCTTACAAGTCAAACAAAAGTGAAGTCGCTCTCCTTCACTGCGGTCAACGCAAGTGTTGAAAGTGGCCAAAGGAAGTTAGTCTGTGTGGTGGGAAATGCCATCAGTCTATTCCCGAAGGAATGAAGCCCGCACGCGTGCCGTAATCTTTCTGTCACCTCGTCTGTGCCCTTTTGTCCTCGAAAGAGCGTGAGGCCATATAATCTTTTTGTAATAACGAGAAAATCGTTATTCTCTCTGCCCTCAAACACAATGCACCTGTTTTACTAGACGCAGAAAACTTAGTCAACAACATGTCCACACTTCTGGTGTATGAGAGTGCCTGTGCTTTCCTGAGCAAGGATCCTAAAGCAAAGTTTCAAAGGGACCTGCAGAAATTGCTTGCTGACGTTTTTCGGATGACGTCTTTCGCAATCCTCTGTAATATTAACTAGTTTGCATTATCCACTGCATCCCAGCTTTATATGACCTTCCGAGTATAAATAAACCTGATGTTTCTTGCACCACATAGTCGATTTCGGCCGTTAAATATTATTGAAGTTGCGTCGCTATCTGCACAGAGTTCCCAATTTTCTCGTTAGATGAAATCAGACACACATAATCAATTCTGCAAATTTTATTGGGAAGGTGTGCGCCTTGTAACCAAAGGAAGACGAGAACTAGTGTCCTTTCATGTCAAGTCTCTGTTTGCAAGAGTGCCAGCCGATATCGTCGTTGAAGTCTGAAGAGCAGCCCTGGAGTAAGACGGGACACTACGAGAACGGACGCCACTAGAGGTTGCACACCTGACGAGGCTTCTCCAGTTCTACGTGCACAATACTTACTTTACGTTTCGGAACAAGTTCTACAAACAGGTATATGGCACTGTCATGGGTGCATGCGTGTCTGCCGCAGTCACAAACCTAGCCATAAAAGTGGTCGAGGGTGTTGCTTTGACCTCATATACCAAACCAAAATTACTCGCGGTGTATTGACGATTGCTTTTGCGCTTTGCGACGTGACGCTTTGCAGGCCTTTACTGCTCCGCTGAATTCAATCGAAGACTCGATACAAGGCAAGGTGGAAAAAGAATGAAAAGGCTGTCTTCTTTCTCCAACGTCCGCGTAAAACGAGAACACGGGCGCCCAGAGTTCTTCGTCTACAGGAAAAACACAGATTTTGGGCGGTATACTTCAATATAAGAACACTGATTCATTCTTGCCACAAACGCTTTGTTGTCTCAACACTCTTACAACGGGATCAGTGGACTTGCTCAAGCAAGGAAGGTGCACGTAGAGACGTGGAGACCATCGATCGAGAGTTCGCCGCATGTGGTTACCCGTCTCATACATCAATGCAGCCTATTGTCATGTTTCACAACCGGTTCAACCAAGCAATCTTTCAGAAACAAACTGCATTGATGCCGTATGTGCGGGGCTTTAGTGAGGCACTCTCCAGATCTTTACGTCGATACGACGTACGGATGCCCCATCCAAAATTCATTTGAGCGGAAACACACGACACATCGTGCACATCGTGCACACACACACACACACACCAAGGCATCATACACACACATCGCTGTGGGTGTTTGATGCCTTGGTGTGTGTGCGCGTGAATATTTCGTGTGTTTGCGCACAAATGATTTTTTGAAAAAATCTACCAACTAGCCCAACTACAAGATCATTTACAATAGATGTTCCGTACATCTGCGTGAAAACCTAAAACAGCCTGACGAACGTCAAGAACAAGTTAGAGAGCGAGAAGTTTGCAGGTGTGGTCTGCAAAAGCTCGTGCACAATTTGCACACATTATGTAGGAGAGAAAGGCAATGTCAAGAGAGGGTTATCCGAACACAGCAATGACATGAAAAACAAGAAATGGACGTCGAGTAAACTTGTCGACATGTGTGCGCCAACTATATCATCAACTGGGAAGATGCTTCCGCCATCACCACGAAATAGAGACTCTCTCCCCGGCTTCATCTCGATTCATTGTATATTTCAAACACTGCGTGCTCGCTGAGCAAAAACTGTTAAAATATTCAGCCTGTGTATAATAATCGCCTGAAAGATGCAAATAATCAGCCTTACAATTAAGTGAACTTGCTGTTTATGCTTCATTGTGATCAAGACTCCCGTATAGAAGCCGAAACACATTTTGGAAGGTATTTTTACCATTGTCGAGGCTATGGTAAATTAATACATGCATTTTTCTCCCCAACAAGGCATGTGTCCGTCAAACTATCGCCTACATCAATGCAGTGTGGAAAAAGTAAAACAGGCACTTTTTGAAGAAAAAAAAAACATGTGGTGTGACGTAGACATAAACTAGCGGTGGTCGCGAAAATGAAGATGATGGGTAAACGTGGAGCACTTGCGCGTAATATTCATCGGCCAGATCATCCGGTGGACGATCTCTAGTGTGTATAAATCTACATCTTGGCTTCATCAAATTTGGTGGAGGTGCTGGGTACACCACGCCTCACAATGGGACTTCGCAACGGCCGTCGTTCGAGGGGTCACTCTGCAACTATGACGGAAAGTACGGCTGATTCATTTGTGGGGTTTAACGTCCCAAAAGCACCATATGATTATGAAAGACGCCGTAGTGAGAGACGCCGTAGTGAACTTTGACCACCTGGGGTTTTTTAACGTGCACCCAAATCTGAGCACACGGGCCTACATTTCCGCCTCCATCGGAAATGCAGCCGCTACAGCCGGCATTCAATCCCGCGACCTGCGGGTCAGCAGCCGAGTACCTTAGCCACTAGACTCGGAAAGTACGGCGTTTGTATCCAACGATACTACACAAGTCAAGTTTATTTCAGTAACGTTGTCAGCATCTGTAGGTGGTGTTCCTGAGGTTGAAGGTGATGTGGCGACCTCATGTGCTCTTGCGAATATGTGAGCGCGACAAGCGAATCATTCTTTATTCTCTTTGATATCATCATCACCTGTACATCTTCTTCATCTGAAAATATCATCACCAGCGTGATTTAGCTCGAGCCTGGCTGAAAAAACTGGTTCCTCACAAGTGGTGGACTGTGCTTTTCGTTCCCTCAAGTCCTCTCGCCCGTTCTCGCTGGAGCTCCGCTCGGGTCGTCGCATACAACCCCCTGCCATGGCGGCCCAAGAAAACCCTGGCCCATCCAACGTCACCGTCCTACTGCAGCCACCGCCACCCACTCCGCCCAACAACACTCGCCTGCGTGATTTCCGCCTGTGTTTTCCGGTCTCCGAGGCGATGATGTCAAAGACTGAATCAAGAACTACGACCTCGTCAGCGATTTTAACAGGTGGGACAATCCACAGAAGTTGCGCAGCGTCCCATTTTACTTGTCCTATGTTGCAAAAACTTGGTTCTAGAACCACTACCCAGATCTTCCCGACTGGGACACTTTCGAGCAGCAAATTCGTGAGATATTTGGTGCCCCTGCAATTCGCACTGAGGCAGCAAAGAAGAAACTTGCTGAACGCACGCAGCTGTCGGATGAATTTTACACCTCTTATATTGAGGATGCCCTTGCACTGTGCAAGCGCATTAACACTGGCATGTCTCAGAACGACCACATACGCCACATTATTAAAGGTATTAACACCGTCGCCTTTAACGCCCTCGCCACGCAAAATCTTGCCACCACCCAGGACGTGATAACCATCTGTCAGCGACTTGACGAGCTTCAGTCTCTTCGCCTTAGCTACGATGTCACCGACGTTCGTTTGCCTGCACCCCTCGACTTGCGTGCGCTTATTCGCGACATCGTTCGTGAAGAGCTGCACGGGCGCTCCTCTTCCTGTGCTGCTGAAGTTACTTTCCCTTCTGAAAAAGAGAGCTTTGCAAGACCTGATTAAGCAAGAGATCGCCTCCGCATCGCGTGCGACGTGTTCCAACAGTCCTTGTGTGCGCCAGACGCGCACGTACGCCGAAGTTGCCGCGCTCTCTGCCGCACCCACCATTTCTATGGCTACACCAGCAGACCATAGGTCTGTGGCTTCGTTATCACCACCAGTGCGTGCACCACCTTACCACGCACTTCAGCGCCCACCTCGACCAAATCTGTTACTACTGCGGCTATCGAGGACATATCACTCGGTTTTGCCGAAGGCGCCAACAAGACGAGCAACGCGGCTACGCTCCCGAAGAACATCGAAGCTTCCGTCCGACCATGAACTACCTACGACCACCCTTCTGGTCGTCCTATTACCGTTCACCGTCACCTACTTACTACACGGACGTGCCTGGGAATTCCCGTACGTCTCGACGCAGGTCGCCTTCGCCAGGTCGCCGTTCAGTGTCGCCTCTACGGCCCGCCTCCCATTCCGCGAACGCCCACGCGAAAAACTCCCCAATGCAGTTTTAGGAGGGCAACTGCATCCAATGCACAGATAACGATTCCTCCAGAGCGGCCATCCAATTTGATAGAAGTGTTTGTAGAAGGTGTACGTGTTCAGGTTCTTGTAGACACTGGCGCTGCCGTTTCGATTATTCGTGCTGATTTTTGTTCCCGCCTTCGAAAAGTCAACACACCTTACGGCGGCCCACCTCTTCGTGCGGCGACCAACGCTCTCATTCGTCCACTTGCACAGTGTATCGTTCGTGTCTGCATAGAAGGCATTCGTCATCACATTGTTTTCGCGGTATTTTGTGAGTGCACCCACGCTCTCATTCTTGGGTGGGATTTCTTGTCTTCTGCGTCCGCTTTCATATCATGTCATCAGCGCCTCCTGTATCTAAATGCCACTGACTCTTCTCCGCTTGAACACGATTGACGCATCCGCCTTGTCACCAAGTCATATTATGTACATCGGCCATACATCGAAGAAATTATAAGTGTTAATTGCACCGACATTGTTGATGGCGACGTACTAATTCTCCCTTACGGTCATACCCTACGTAGGGGCATTGTGATCACACCAGGGCTTATTCGCTTCTACAATGGCTCTACGTACCTAACCGCCATGAATCAAACGCCCGAGTGTGTACTGCTCCCCTGTGGCTCAACAGTATCTTGCACGGTCGACAGTGAGCCTGTTGCGAATGTTACTCTTCCGAACAACCACAACGATGTTCCGAAGTCACAATCACTGCCATTCAATGCCTCTGCCGCACCTGTGTCCGCAACAATAAGCAATGACTTAACACCTGATCAAACTGAAGATTTGCTCGCCCTGTTAAATAGACACCGTTCTCTATATGACGTGAACTCGCCCGCCCTCAGCATGACTACCACCGCTACTCACAGCATCCAGACTGACGGCTCTCGTATTGTACATCGGCGTCCATATCGCGTGCCTCAGACAGAACGCAAGTGCATCGAGGAAAACGTCTCAGACATGCTACGACGCAACATCATACGTCCTTCCTCGAGTTCCTGGTCATCTCCAGTTGTTCTCGTTTAAAGAAAGATGGGACAGTGCGTTTCTGCGTCGATTACAGTGCGCTAAACAAAATAACGCGCAAGGATGTTTATCCCCTTCCTCGGATCGACGATGCACTGGATTTATTACAGGGCGCAGAGTATTTTTCTAGCCTCGACCTTAGGTCAGGCTACACTCAGATACCAATGTCGGAGTCTGATAAAGAGAAGACCGCTTTTTCAACGCCAGATGGGTTGTACGAGTTCAATGTGATGCTTTTTGGACTCTGTAATGCGCCCGCCACCTTCGAACGGATGATAGACGGTGTATTGCGTGGCTTGAAATGGAAAACATGTCTGTGCTATCTTTATGACATAGTAGTGTTTTCATCCACATTCTCGCAGCATCTACAACGTCTTGACGAAGTCCTCACATGCCTTGCAAAAGCCGGCCTACAGCTTAACACAAAGAAATGTGCCTTTGCTAGCAAGACAATCAAGGTTCTCGGCCACCTTGTCAGCAAAGAAGGAATTCGGCCCGACCCCGAGAAGCTTGCCGCTGTCCTCGATTTTCCTCGTCCACTACGTCAAAAGGACCTGCGCAGCTTTCTTGGGTTATCTTCTTACTTCCGGCGCTTCGTACGTGGTTTCGCGGAACTTGCGTCTCCGCTCCTTAAACTCCTCGCAAAGAACGTCCCCTTCATTTGGTCCGAAGTCTGCGAAAGCGCTTTCACGGCACTGATGCAAGCCCTCACGCCGAATCTGGTACTGTGCCGCTTTGATTCCACCGCACCCACCATCCTTCACACCGGCGCAAGTAGTCATGGTCTTGTTGCGGTACTCTTGCAGCGTGACAACAACTCACGCGAACGCGTCGTTGCTTACGCAAGTCATGCTCTTACCGCTCCAGAAAAGAACCACACTATCACCGAGCAGGAGTGCCTTGCTGTTGTGTGGGCAGTGCAAAGATTCCGACCATATCCTCACGGCCGTGATTTTACTGTCGTGACCGACGATAACGCCCTATGCTGGCTTTCATCGCTGAAAAACTTATCGGGTCGCCTTGGTCGCTGGGCGCTTCGCTTGCAGGAGTATGATTTCGAGGTCACCTACAGATCTCGGAAGAAGCATCAAGATGCTGATGCTCTATCGCGCTGTCCTTTGCCCAGCGGAAGCCACTCACCATCGATACTCCAAAACGACAGCACCTCTCCAATCGCAGCGCTAAGTTCATCACCAGCCACCCTATCCATCCTTGTTTCACAACAACGTGTCGACCCATACTGCCGCACCATTGTTGACCACTTCACCGGCTCTACTACTCCTCCAAACGCCAGAATCCGTCGACAATATAACATTTTAAGCTTGTCTTTGATACTTTATGTCACTACATTTACCACACCGATGGCAACAAGTGGGTACACGTCATCCCACGTTCTCTGCCATGTGAAGTTCTGGAAGCCTTTCATGATGATCCAACCGCCGCTCATCTAGGCTATCACAAGATTTACGACAAAATACGAAGTCGTTGTTTTTGGCCTGGCCTCTCTTCAGCCATCGCTAAGTACGTCGCCTCCCGTGTTCATTGCCAACGGCGAAAACGACCGACAACTGCTCCGGCTGGCTTAATGCAACCTCTTCCTTGTCCCGCCTCGCCTTTTGGAGTTTTTGCAACCGAATTGTATGGCCCTCTTCTTATATCATCCAATGGGAATTGCTGGATTGTCACGGCCGTCGACCACCTTACCCTTTACGCAGAAACAGCTTCTATACCATCTGGGACTGCCACTGAGATCGCCGATTTCATTATTCGCCACATCTGTTTGCGTCATGGAGCTCCACGCATTCTCCTGAGTGATCAGGGCAAAGCTTTCCTATCTTCCATTGTCGAGCAAGTTTGCGTGCCTCGAACACTGTTCACAAGATCACTTCTAGCTACCACCCGCAGACCAACGGATTGACTGGACGGTTTCATCGGACCCTATCGGACATGATCGCCATGTACATTCACCCCAACCACACGAACTGGGATGCAGTTCTACCCTTCGTGACACTCGCATATAATACGGCTGCTCGGCGCACTACCGGCTTTTCTCCATTTTTTCTCGTCCATGGTCGCTCGCCAAGTTTCGCTCTGGATGTCTCTTTCCTATCGGCCCCTGCACCCTCGATGGCTCCTTTCTCTGAAAAATTCCTATCTTGTCTCGCACACTGCCGTCACCAGGCCCGTGTTAACACCGGCCTCTCTCAAGACACCCAAAAATCTCGCTACGACTCGTTTCGACGTGTTGTGAGTTTTTCCCCTGGTGATGAAGTTCTTCTATGGACTCCACTACGCGTCCCCGGCCTATGCGACAAATTCATCAGTAGCTTCATTGGGCCATACACGGTAGCCTGTCAATTACCGCGTTTCTCCTCTTTGCACTAGTCCTGATCATCGTTGCCGAGGAACAGAGATAGTGCACGTATCTTGATTAAAGCCTGAGGCGCGACGCATTACATAATACTGTCAAGCGACCAGGCGGCCGCTTTCACCACGCGGGGGAATTAGTGTGAGCGCGACAAGCGAATGACTGTTTATTTTCTTTGATATCATCATCACCTGTACATATTCTTCATCTGAAAATATCATCACCAGCATGATTTAGCTCGAGCCTGGCTGAATAAACCGGTTTCTCACAGTACAACTATTTTGCTTGAACCCCTTCGAGGTCCTGGCACGTTTAGCGGTTCTGCGATTCAAATGAGTTGGACGTTTAGGATTGGCTAGCAGAGTACTAACGTGTGAGTACTCAATACTGACGGGGCCTGACTCTTATGCTGGCTAACTTGCTGTTCTGCGTTAGGGAAACCGCCAATGTGTGTGTGGTATGAATTCCTTGAGGCAGACGTTGGGCAACGTACAGACAGAAAATGCGCGACTTTGGAAATTCGTACTTCTTCATAAAACAGATAGCAGAAAACACAGGACAGAATGAGATCAGGACAAATGTTCACTATCAACTTAGGCTCTATTGCAGAATCAGAGCATATATACACCCTTAGAAATTGCGCTAAACAGGAGAAAGAAAGAAAGAAGGAAAGGAAATAAATCAGCACGAAAAAAGGACACGTATCTACGCCAAGATTTCATGCTCTTCAACGGATAACAGGATGGACGACTTACTAACACACCTGTTACCTGCCCTCACTAACTCTGCCGCTTCTGCTATTTCTCTACTCATTCTTTTCCCGGTGCCGACAAACTACAACTGTCTTACTGAACAGTGGAACAAACTGTGGCCTTGTGTTACACTTCTAACAATAGCCGGCAAGGTTTCCGTCAATGCAGTGTTTTCTATTTCGTTTTTATGCTCCTGCAGGTGAACGTTGAGGCATCTGCCAGTCTGGCCTATGTTTTCCTGTCACGAGAAAGAGACAGTTTCGTGAGCCTCGTTTTCCAGAACTTTTATCTTTTTACTTGAAGCCGACCTGTGTTGATTTTTTCAATGACATTTACCTGCAAAAGCACGGTGTTTGCATCGGATCGTGCATAGCACGTCTTTAAGTGATTCGCTCCTCATTCTATTTGACCGAGCTCTCTCTGAGACGTGGGTTGTTATTGGAATTGTAAAAATTTTTAGGTGCGTATACGACTTCTTGGTGTTTTTTAGATAAATCAGCTTTTGATACTCTGGCGGGTAGTTTTAGTGTGCAATGTCTGGACTTCGCAACTTCGCAATCGCGCGAATTCTCGCATCTTTTAATAAGTGTTTTACGTCACTCAGTTTTACTACGAAATTTCCCAGACCACTGAGAATGTGGTTCTTAGATCTTAGGTTGCATTTTAAAGATGACCCCATGCGTTGGATCTACAAACCAAAATCAAAAAAGCTGCCCTTAGAGTACTCTTCTGCACACTCGAAGCTTATCAAAAGGAACACTGTGCTTTCCTTCTGTCAAATGCCGTCTGCAAGCCATGCGAACACTTGGTAGATGAAAGCCTTCAGAAAGAAGTTGCACGTTTGGAAGCAGCGGGCTACCCTAGGCATGTTATTGTCTCAGTCGCTGAGGCCCTGCACGAAGGGGGAATTCTGTCTCCTGTCTCACAGAAGAGCAGAGAGCACAAATTGAGAGAACCACTAAGGAAAAACAAGTCGAAGAACAAGTGGCTCTAATCCCATACCTTCACAAATTGTCTCACAATTTCAAAACAAAGTCCGATAGCCGCTGGCTGTGTTTTCAGCACCTAACGGGCTTTTAAGCTAGAAGGTAGCGGAAACATGTTTGCGCCATCAGACACAAATATGCCTACGGTTTTTGTAGAAGAGGCGTAGTTTACAGAATTATTCTTTCTTGTGGTAGGTATTAAATAGGCCAGACTTGCACATGCCTCAACGTTCGCCTGCAGGAGCATAAAAACAAAATCAGGAACACTGCAATTGATGGCCATCTTAGAGGCCATTGTAAGTGGTGTGATGCAAGGCCACAGTGCGTTCCACTGTTCAGTCAGACAGTTGTACTGTATAGATGTCGCAAAAAAACTAGAGAAATCGTAGAGGCAGTAGGGATAGCGAGGGCAGGTGACAGGCGTGTTAGTATCTCGTTCATCCTTTTATCTGTCAAAGAGCATGAATTCTTGGCGTAGACGCATGTCCTTTTTTGTGCTGGTTTTCTTTCTTTCCTTCTTTCTCTCTTTCTCCTCTTTATTGCTGTTTCGATGAGTGTGTAGATGCTCTGATTCTGCAATAAAACTTCAGTTGATAGTGAGTGCTTGTCCTGATTCCTTTCTTACCGGTGTTTTGTGTGCTCTGTTTTATGAATAACTATGAATAATCAACACGCCGTAACGTTCTCGCTTTAGAAGTTCTTAGTTTAGAGAGGAAGAAGATTATGTGCCTCAGTGGGTCACGATGTTGGCAAGAGGAGCCGAGCGCGAGCAGTTGGTCCTACGACTGTCATTCCTGTGTCGGTTGCTGCCGCCCGCTTTCCGTATTAACAGACCTGCTGCGCAAGTACTACTTGCGCCAATAAATCCCGTTTCATGGTGGTGGAAGAGCACGGTAACTCATCCTGGAACTCTGCAAGAGGAAACTACCGGCCCTCCCAGAAATGGCTGACGAAAACACCCAGCAAGGTACGACCCAGCCTCCGATGGCCACCGTGTCCACTGCGCTAGGCGTACGCGATCCACCTTTTTCGACAGTACCGGTGATCAAGACGTTTAAGATGGACTGTTGAAATTTGAAAACGTGGGTGCAAGCAACAAGTGGAACGACCCGTCAAAGCTGCAATATGTACCCTTCTATGTGAAAGAGCTCGCGAGTCTCTGGTTTAACAACCACCTCTCGAAACTCGCCACTTGGGGTGCTTTTAGCTACGTATTACCGATGTGTTCGGTCACCCTGAGGTACGCAAGCTTCGTGCCGAACAGTGACTACGGGGACGCACAGAGCTTCAGACCCTATTGAAAATCCTGGGTTCGTGGGTGCTGGAATCGTTGGTGGATATGATATGGTGGAAAGAATAGTGGATATGGTGGAAATCTTAGAAGATATGATGGAAACTGTAGTGGGCATAATGGCTGATGACGGCAAGAGTGGAAAAAACGATGGCAGGTGGTAGTGGTGGTGGCGAGTCAATGGTGGTGACGATGGAAAACGCCGGCTGATGATGGCGTTGTAAAACGTGTTTGGTGGAAGGCTTGGTGAGCAAGGTGGTTGATGGTGGCGTGACGGAAGCTTGGTGGATAATGGTGGCATATTGAAAAAGCACATGAAAGTATGTGCAATCACTTATTTGTAGTGTTTCATTCTTCAAGCGTAGATATATATGCTTACGGTTAAAAACACCGCTGCAATATACGCTTTCTAGAAAGTTTATTTCTTTTATTCTGGTAGTGTCCACAACGCTTCAATTTTTGTGCAGCGTAGAATATGCGGCCGTGAATATGTTTACGTTTCGCGCACGTACTTACATTAGTTTGACATCCGCTTGTGTTTCCTTCTTATGATGTTTAAAAGACTAGAGGCGTCACTGTGAACAGTGTAAATAAATTTATTTATTTATTTATTTATGTCATACCCACAGCGCGACATGGCATTACAGTGGAGGGAGAATAGCAAAAAAAAATTCAAAGCGTACAGTTGATAACAATAGCTAGCAGCATCAGAAAAACAAATAAGTGCATTTACAAGAAGATGATGAGTGTACACTAACGTGCACCATAGTGAATCATTGTGCAAAAAAACAAGATTGCAAGTAAACAAGAATACAATAATGAAGTCTTATATAGTGATAAAAGCCTAATTACAAGATCAAGAATGCATAATAAAGGAAAATAAAAGTACAGGGATATAGCAGTCATCACTAGCAGTAAACTGAGTGAACAGCAACTCTAATACAAGAAGAATTATTGTTGCAGTGCAAAAAATATGTCATTAAACGATATAGCTGTGACAGACTTGTCTAATTGATTTGTTCCCGTATTGTTCTAGGAAAAAAAGACTTGTAAAAGAAATGTGTTTTGCAAGGAATTTCTATAACCTTATTCTGATGTTCAACCCTATGGGAATAGTAATTAGGTGCCTTTATGTAAAGATGCCTATCAATGCCAAATTTTGAATGAAAGATGTTGTAAAAAAACTTCAAGCGAAGCCTGCGTTTTCGACAATCTAGTGTATCCCGTTGCAATATTTCTTTCGCGAGCGTAGGACTGAACTTTCTGTCGTAACGTCTACAAAAAATCGAGTGGCCAAGCTCTGCACTCTTTCAAGTTTTTCTGTGTCACGTACTGTTGAGGGGTCCCAAGTGACACACGCATAGTCAAAAACGGAACGCACATATGTTTTATAAAGCAATTCCTTAGTCGACATATTAAAGTTCTTCGCGTTACGGTGAAGGAACCCAAGCGCTTTCCCGGCCTTGCCTGTTTCATAGTCAACATTTCGCTGCCAATTTAAGTTAGACGATAAGTACACTCCTAAGTATTTGTATTCATTAACCTTACTTATAATGACATTGTTAATTGTTACATGGACAATATTAAATGTTCTACATCTGCGCGCAGTTGTCGAGAAAAAATGAGCCCCAGTTCGCAGTTGCCCCTTTCAATGTTAGAGCAGAACGCAGAGGTCACTTGATGTCGCAACGCTAGAATTGCAACTCTGGCAATTCTGGCACACTCTATCGCTTGAGCCCAATAGTTAAGTTAACAAAGTGCGTGCGAATATGCAGAAACTTTCACTTTCAACATGCGTCGAGATGAGTTCCAGCGAATTTGACTTTCAGCGGTCTACCACCATGATTCCCATCAAAGGTTAGTCCTACCAACCGAGCCTGTACAAGTGTTATCGGCGCTTCTGAGTTTCGGAGTGCACAATTTTGACGAGTAAAAATGACAATACAGCACAGATGTGGCGTCATTTAACCTAAATGAAGCCTTTTTTCATTGTGTACGGTGTCCGCGAAAAAGGCGACATACATCGATGTGACGCGTTTGCAGCACTTACACCAAATGTACGCCTATACTCACCGACAGCCGCCGGTCACACTGGCCGGCACTTCACTGGCTCTTATGCGAGAACACAGACTCGTCAATTCATACGCTTACTCAACCAATTAGATAGCATAATCTTTCTGGTGCACTCCATTTGTTTTTGCCAAGCCGTTATGTAGTTCTTAAGGACAGAGCAACAGCGGTGCGCTGGCACGACTGCGCTGTGCATTGGGCGCAAAGCATTACAATCAATTCTGTAGGTGTATCTATCGAATGAGTGCAAAAGCGTGATAGAGCCTGAACAGATATCGCTTTTCGGAAGGAGCGAGAAACGGATCTTAAACTTGGCAGTAACCACTGATTAACTCTTCCTGCTCCTCAGTCCACACAGTTGTTTTTTTTCTTGCGGTTGTAAATTGTAACAAAAAACAGCGTTGTTGCCTTTATCGGAGTGGTGATTGTTACAGGGAGCAGTTGTTCGTGTTTATCAAACGTGCAAAGTTTAGTAGCAGTTGCGATCCCTTCCATCTCAACTTAGCGACAAACAGAACTGAAGTTAAAGAGTGAGTCGGTGAGTTGACTATTACACCAAAGTTGTCATCTGTCATCGTGGTGCAGTGGTCGGTGGGCTCAGTTGGGAACCCGAAGGTGGCAGGTTCGTTTCCGCGCTGTCGCACCCTTTTTTTACGGTTGCTTTGTACTGCGTTTTCTATACAATTATTTATAATTTTTCTTTACTGGGCAGCTCGTCACAATGGTTTTGATGGTGCTTCGCGCTCCAGCACTGCCGGCTTGAGCACGCCATCCACCATGCGCTCCACCATACACCATGTGCCACCAACATTTCCAGCACCATAATCCACTAAAATAGTGGATGGTGGCATCTACCATTCTTATGGTGGACGCTTTCTCAATAGGAGAGGTGGAGGAGACTCACAAGCTACATCGAGGATGTGCTCGACTCTTGCAAGCGCATTGACCCTGCAATCACAGAAGCAGAAACGATGAAACACATCTTCAAAGGCATAGACGACAACGCCTTGCAGATGTTGCTGGCCAAGAGCTTTTGGTTTGTGTCCGAACTAGCCACTCTTTCGCAAAGCTTTGAGAAGTTGCGTAAACAACGGGTCATAACACGGCGGCCCGCGGCTGCCGTGAAAACTCTCGTAGCGTTGACCCTCGGTGGAGAACTACGCTAATGTCCGAAATCAAATGATATGTGCGCGAGGAGGTAGCCCGACAACTAAGCCCTGCGCCCGTAATCAAGCAGATAATAAAGGTGCAAGCCTCTGAGGCACTGCCCTCCACCTCTCAGACGACCCCTGTCACTGCACCATTGACCTAATTACGCTGCTGTTGCTGCTACTCCGCCACGACCTCCACTTCTGCCAACTCCCCAGCCTGTAAGAGTACCATTGACGCCATTTCCAGGAACACAGAAGCGCTATAACGAAAATCCTTGGCGCAAAGTTGACAATCCCCCGATCTGGTACGCATGCGGATATCCAGGTCACGTCACGCGCTTCTATAACTGGCCCTTTACAGCTGGCCCGGCCGCACCGAGGTACTCTGACTACTCTTTCCCGGCACAGTACAACGCGCGACGAGAACAGCCTCGTCAATGCGACCGACCATCAGTGGAACGCGACCCGTCACCAACCGAACTAGACCATCACTCCGCTGCCGACTCCCGAGCATTCGGTCCCCGTCGCTGATACTCACCACGCTACTACCGTTCTCCCTCCTCTCTGTGTCACTGACTGAACCCCGTGGATACGCACAACTGACTGCCATAGCTCCGGAAGCATGTGGTGCGAAATCGTCTCATTGTAGAAGTCCTCGCCCGTCGGCCGCAAACGTTCCGGATGTGTTTGTTGAAGGTCTACGAACTCGTGTGCTTGTTCACACTGGGCGCCGTATCTGTGATGAGTCGAAAAGTCTGCCGTTCTATACTAAATGTAACGACAACGCCTTCCGCCGTTTTGCTGAATACCGTGAGCGCGCGACCCATTCGACCAGCCGGAGCATGCACGGCGAGATTAATCATTCAGGACGTCTTTTATCACATATAGTTCCTCGTGTTGACCACTTGTCTTCACGACGTAATACTTGGATGGGATTTTTTGTCGTGCCACCACGCCCTAATTGACTGCGCTCGCGCTCAGGTAGAATTTCCCGTGTTTTCTGACGCCCCATCTACAGACAATGAGCGCACTCACCTTGGCAAGCTTCTTGTTGCTTCCAACATTGATGTCCCTCCTTCTAGTGCCGTCATTGTCCCCGTCAGTCGCACTGGATTGTCTAGCTCTACCGTTGTGTTCTCGCCATTTGACGCTTTCAGTCGCCGCGACGGTTCGTCTCTGTTACGCCGTTCTGCCACCTCACGAAGATGCTTACGGAATTGTCGTTTGCGATCCCAGCCCATGTCCTCACACCTTATGTGCTCACGAAACACTTGGCTATAGTTTTCCTACTCATGACGACGTTATTGTGCCTATCGAGTCCCACGATCCCGGCCAGCAACTTCAACTGAACGCTGTTACTGCTCTTTTTAAGCCGGATGACGACTCCTTGGATATATTCACTCGCTCCATAGACAGGAACCCTACTCCGGATCGAAGCGACCAGCTAAAAATCCTTCTACATGACTTCCGAGATTCATTTGACCTTCCTCAAATGGCAATGAGTCAAAGTGACACCGTAGCTCACACAGTCTACACTGGAGCGCACCCTCCTTTGCGGCAACGCCCCTACAGCGGAACTAAGTGTAATTGCAGAGCACGTGGACGATACGCTTGAGCGTGGTGTCATCAAGCCCCTGGTCTTCACGTGTTGTGCTAGTGAAGAAAAAAGACGGTTCGATTAGATTTTGCCTGGACGATCGGCGCTTGAACGAAATTACGCGAAAAGATGACTACCCTTTTTTCCGCATCGACGACGCTATCAATTGCCTACAAGGTACCTAATTCTTTTCTTCACTGGACTTGCGTTCCGATTACTGGCAGGTTCTGATGGCAAAGTGTGACCATCCCAAAACAGCGTTCGTTGCACCAGAAAGCCTATATGAATTCACGGTTATGCCATTCGGTCTGTGCAATGCACCTGCAACGTTTGAACGATTGATGAACGTCATTTCAGGCAACCTTAAACGGCAAATATGCTTATGTTATATTGATGATCTTTCGTCTTTTCTCCTCATTTCCCTACGCACGTCAACCATCTGCGCACAATTCTTCAGTGCCGCATTAAGGCAAACCTGCAGCCTAATCTAAAGAAGTGGCGCTTCGGGGCTCGCCAACTTACTATACTTGGTCATGGTGTGTGAAAGGATGCAATTTACCCAGACATGGACAAACTTCGAGCCGTATCCGACTTTCCGAAAGTGACTTCACTCAAACAACTTAGTAGCTCCATCGGCTTTTGCTCATATTTTTGCCGTTTACAACTTTGCGTCAGTAATAGCCCCATTTACGCAACTTATACGCACTGAATGGTCCAGCTAATCTTGCTAACTTAAACCCAGCACATGACGAAGCCTTCCTTACACTGGGCCGCCTGCTTACGTCGCCACTCATTCGGCGTCGTTACGATCCGGGTGCCCCCAGTGAAGTGAACTCAGACACCGGTGGCGTTGGTCTGGGAGCAGTACTCGCACAACGAAAGCCTGTTAAAAGAAAGATGGCCGCAAACAACATGCTCGCGTCTCGGGCGCAGATGTCCGCCGAATCGTACGCCTCGTATACTGAAGATGTGATATTATTGTGTTAGGAAGCGAATGCCGAGATGCTGAAGGCCGACAAAATTGGGCATTTTTTTAACTCTTACGTTACCATGCCTATTCAGATCAAGCATCAGTGATTGACAATTTAGATCGTCGATTATGGCATGTTAAACTTTTTCTCGTGCACGCCGCATTTCTGGTAGTTAGCCCAACCAATAAAATTTCAGAAGCAATATAAATTTGCTTGTTTTTTATAGCATAGTGATTTTGACAGACCTTTGCAGTAACTAACGTGCATGTGTTGTTAAAGAATGCACCAGGCTGGCAAGCTTGAAAGTAGTGCGTGCCCCTCGTAATTATGCTGGAGTAACGTTGAAGTTCTGCAATAGAAATAATATTTACAAGCGAAATGTTGAAGTGTAGTCTCCGCTAGGCGAATTGACAGCGTTGAGAAGTAATATTTGCAAAACATTTGCGCCAGATATTTATTGCTTAGCTGTCGCTCTAGGTCGAAGAAATTTAGTGTACAAAAAATATTTCCGAAAGTCCCTCGCATGTATAAATTACGGAGGTGATCTTCGCACCCAGTTTCCTGCAGCTTTGGTTCTGCTTGTATCATAAAAACGACACAGGGTCGCACCTAGCGTCACTATACACTCCTATGGCATCGTCGTCATGCACGCAAATGTGCGAACCAGCGCAGCAAAAAAGCACAACCCGCTTGAAACTGTCTTGCGACCCCACCTAAATTGACTGAAGACGAGCTTCGATTTCGAGAACGACAGAACCTCAGTTTCAAGTTCAGTGGCGACGATTTTTCGCATCAGCCTGAGACATTCGCAGCCGTTAATGGGTTCGTTCAGCTCATTCCCTACAGCTGTCTCCTCTGTCGCAAAAGCGTAGCTGCCGACCTTGGCGCACACTCATATAGCTACACTGGTTACGTGCAAGATTTACACTTCACTGGGGCGTGGTGTGCTATTACCGGCTGCAGAGCTTCTCCTAACGACAAGGCCACCGGGGCACATCCCGGATCTGATTACGGAGCAGCTTGAAGTTTTTTAGAACTGCGTGCAATGTTGTTCCTTTTATTGGTACGATGTGCAAAATGCTAAGTATGCTTGAATTACATATATAACAACATCAACCTATGCGGAGTGAAGTGCTCATGGAAAGAGGTGACGCTGGACGAAGTAGCGACTACAATGAACGTGTACTTCATAGAGGGATCATTCATATCACGGACAACGAACTATATTAAGTGCGCAGCATTTTATAGCCGCACCCGTTCACAAATCCTGCTCAAGAAAGTTTAAAACGTATTTCTGGTGTTGAAGTTATCGCCCACGAGTGAAGCTATACCCGCCGTAACATGGTGGTTGCAGCAGCCATCTTTACTAGGGGCATGGTGAGCTGTTGGCGGCCGGCGATTGAAAAGGAGCGTTTTCCTTGCGCACCCAACGAGTTTATTGTGGCAACCTTTTCCGGCCCAATAATGCTCAAAGTGCGTCTTTGTGTAGCTAGTTTTTTTAATAACGCTCGAATTCATGACAAATTTTATTGGAAGTTAATTCACCGATACTCGTCTCTGCGAAATATTTTATCACGATCAACTATCTTTTACTTACAATTCGCTTAGCTTTTAAACAAACAAATCAAAGCCACTTGAAGTTTAAGTCAACGCCATCTGAAAATCGCACGTTTCCGAGATCTTTGGGGGGCAAAAGTTAGATTCACTACTGTTGGCAAAGCCTTGCGGGAGGTTCCACTTCAGCAATTTTAGGAGCTTGCTCCTTTTGATGAATGAGGGGGGAGGGGGTGTCTCTTGTCATTGCGCCGGTGTGTACGCTAGTGCTCGTTGCTATTGCTAGAAACACAGCTGTGATCTTCGTCTCAAAAGCGCGCACTAGATGGCGCGCCGTCGCTCAGGCGACGCTCGCTCCAGTATCGGCGCCTGCTCTAGTTTGGTAGCAGACCACTAGGTGGATACGCCTATATATAGCACTCGCTCTCAGCGCCATAGTTGCCAGGTTTCGCAATAAACAGCCAAATTTGGGTACAGAAAAAAATTTTGGTGTCTATTTGGGTGAGTTAGATATGTGGCCATATTTGGGCTATTGAAAATCTGCGACTTGCCTTTTATTTGAGCTACAACTTGAGCCCTGACTCTAGTGCGCACCTCTATGAGCTGGAAAAGATTCCTGAATATATTGTTACCTTTAGTAATGTAGTTATTACGCTGAGGCGTACTGGTAGACTTCAAGGGGTCATTCACCGGGGGCCTATCTCGCTAGCCGAACGTCCTTTTCTCTCATCTGCCTGTTCCCCGCTACCCACCGGTTCATACCCAAATCAGATATGCAGTAACAATATCTTGACATTTTGGCTCGAAAACATCATAAGAGACGAAATGCTCCGGAAATCTGCCCGCGTTGTGTCTAAAGTGGGAAAAAGACCATCGGCGAACGCCATCGCTCTCGGTCCGACATCTTCCCAATGGCAGCAACGGAACGCCTGTCTGCTTCTTTGTAAGCGTTACTCAGCTGCACTGGCATACAAACCACATGATCCAACAGTGATTATTCTTGTTTTTGATCTAATTTGAGCAAATTTAATGCGAGTATTGTATACACAACCCCCACTACTGAGGACTTTAGAACAAAGCGTCATGCCCATGCATTTACAGCACTGTCATGTCCAGCCCTGGTGTCGTGGTTATGGTGTTCGACTGCTGGAGGCCACTTCCTCCGTGAAATGTGCATAGATCTAGGTGCACGTTAAGGAACCACAGGTGGCCCGATTTTCTGGTGCTTTTCGTGACGACGTCCTTCATACTTCTGTGGCGGTTTTGCCCCATTAAAACTCAAAAATTTTCAGCGCTCAGTGAACGATGATGAGTGGGGCTAAGCATTCATAAGTTCGTCCGTGCTTCCGTCCGTCCACTCGTTCTTGCTTTCGTCCATGTGTCTGTCCGTCTAGTGAACACTTCAAGTACTACGACCTCGCAATTTTCATCATGTATTCATCATAAATAAGTAACGCCATCCAGCGAACATTCTAACGACTAAACGAGAGGTGGCTTCTGCTACAAACACGGGACGAACAGCCCACGGCGTAAGGAGCTTCGCCCGCGAAAAAATATACACTGTGCTTGCAGCGAATTTCCTCATAAATGTATAACTGTATCTGCCGCATCCATTGCTGTATCCTAGCTCCATCGCCATAATACGTCATTACACTGGCTGAAGTGGCTTTTGTAAAAACTAAGCGATTACAAAACCACTTGAATGTCTCAGGATAATAGGTATGTGCCACAGAAACTAAGCCATTCCCATTACTCGCCGTGCTAAACATGAAAAAGGTGACAAACGGGCGGCTACTTGTAGAGAGCGCAATCTTGCATAGGTTTTATAGGTGGTATTCACCTACGAGCAAAGCTGTGCTTTGGCAGCCTACGCATCGGCTGTATGCACACGATGCGGGGAATGCGAGGAAGCCACTGCTTTCTGCCGCCATGACTATGGTCTTGTACACATGCGTGTGCATCTGCGTATTACTAAATTTAAGCAGTTCTTTACACCCACCATCCGTTATTACGTTCGATTGTGCGGTATTTGTGTGCAGTCATGACACAAAATGAAAGGCTGATGAGCTGGACAACGCGAAACCGGTTAGATTTTATTCCTTCGCCAGGTTAATTTTAACAATGCTGTGGGGTGAGCATTAGAAAATGGTTTTCTTGCGAATGCGAACTCAGTTGAGTTCGGATTTTGACAACTTTGAGTTACTTAGATGGGAACAAAACCCAAAATTAAAGAAATCACAATAACACAGTAAATTCACTTAGTTTCAATGCTCTGGCAAAGACGTCTGCGAAAAGCACAACACAGATGAGTACTAAACGTTCAACTACTCGTATTAATACATGCGCAGTTGACTCGAGCTTAAATTAGAGGCACACGCTTTCGTTTTTTCCGCTGAAGTGACCTGGCTCAGTAACTTTGCGTCAAAGCACAGGTGGCTTGTAACCTAGGTCTAGTCATAATTTAATGCTTCTGATACTTTTATTTCAACTGATCAAAGTTTTGAGTGCACCAACCACGTCAAAGTTTTAGTCTCGTGTGCACTTTGCCACAAGCCAATCTGCCTCATGCAATCGTACGTGTTTTCACGTGAAAGTTTGTAAGTAACACGCCCTGGTATCGATGCATTGTGTAAGCAAACATCGCACTAGTATCGATGTATTGCTAAACTTGACTTTAGCGCTTCAAGATAGAATACATCTTCAGATTATCTTACATTTTCATGCACTGCAAGGCAGTCACCTCACTTTTCAGCAAAAGTTCGTGGACAAACCCACTAGTCAAGCAAAAATTTCATGACTTTGAGTCGTTCGCGCATCACAAATCTTGTATATGCACCATGTCTCAGCGTTCCATCTTCGCAACATGTTTAGTATGAAATGGGGCCTCCTCCCTCGTCAGAATGAGTGGGTCAAGATGGCTCAGTGAACTGGGAGTGCGGGGGTAAACACAGACACAAAGCAAAGAGGAGGCACACAGCACGAGCACTCAACTAACAACTGGTTTATTCTCACGTTCGAAAGACATGTAGGTACACAAGGGTGTGCATGTCAACAGGAATAAGATGATAGTGTGAGCAGCAAGCGTGGCATTCATTCGATGCACTTGTCTACGAATTATAAATATAGTTAAACTCGCAGTCAAGTAGTGTAAATGACGGATGGCTAATACAATGATTCACAATGATTTAAATGATTCATATTTCTAGAAATGTGATAGGCGTCGAAAATTTCACGCGTGGTTTCAAGCGAATGTCGGAAAAGTACACTTGTATTTTCAAACAACGGTTGACACTTGCGGGAATTGCAATGTGAAGCTAAAACAAAAAAGGACTCTTTCTCAAGGAACTCAATTGCTCATTGTGGCGTATATGCAAACATCGCCCGGTCTGGCCGATATACATGCGACCACACGATAGCGGTATGCTATAAACCACTCTTAAAAACACTTAACAAATTGTTTTCCATGTTTCTGCAAACCTCCTCTGCTTTTTGACGCGCCATGCGCCCTATGCACCATGGCGCATATACACTCCAATGTATTGGGTGCAGAGAAAACAACGCGCACACCAAGCCGATTCCCCACACTTTTCAGTCCATGCGACAATTCATGAATGTAGGGGATGACGGCCACGCGTTTGTTTTCTTTATTGAATTCTGCAGAAACACACGCACATTTATCGCCGTTTCTCATAATCCGCAGAAGTCTTCCACACACCGATGCGATTAGATACGGTGGGTACCCAGCCTCGAATAACCGTCCTAGCTGCGCTAAGAAACCATAGTGAAACATGTGGATACAGCTTTTTTCGAGCGCTGAACGACGGCATGACAGAACAATTTCTTGTTTTATAAGTTTCGAATGGCAAGATGAGTAATTTAATACAGGTTTCGCGGATCGAGGGTTATATTGCCTGCAAAGATATTGCCTCCGAAAAATAGAGAAAGGTCTAGAAGTTGCAATTTATGATTACTCGAAACCGCCGAGGTAAACTGGAGGCCCATGCCCTCCGTCTCGAAGCATGCCAAAACATCGTCATAGTTCACTGCAGCACATTGCTTTACAAAAATCAGATAATAATTAACGTAACTGAAGATTTTAGTGCTTAGGGTGGTGTCCACCTTTCCTAGGCGAATGTTGCTTAATGCAGGAGCCACACTTCAACCTATACACACACTCGATTTCTGCATGTATAGGTTTCCAAGCCATACGATGAAGGTCGACTTTAGGCAAAACGTCAATATTTCTAAAAAAACACTCGGTTGACACTCCTGTACGATTTCTGAATGATAGTTCGTCATTGTCTTCCACAATGCACTGCTCAATGCTGTTTAGCAACCAATCATGCGGCAAGGAATAATATAGGTCAACTACATCAACACTAAACGCTCTTAGCTCTGAAAAATCACTTGTGTTCAACTATTCAACCAAAACATCCGAGTTTTTAACGTAGAAAGGGTCGTTCACGTGCAACACAGATAAATGCTTCTGCAGATATTTCGGCACAGCCAGCTGCCATGAGTTCCTCTCCGAGATAATCGCGCGTAACGGCATTTCTGGTTTGTGCGATTTTATGGAAAAGATTTCCAACTCTGCAGATTTGGCCTTTGCCACAGAAGAGCCGAGCCTTTCTAGGTTCACTCTATTTACCAGCGAGATTGCTCTGGCTTTTACGGCATTGCTTTTTACAGAAATAGGTTTGAGATGTCGTTCCAATGCTTCCTCGGCCATGCTTGCTGCTCACACTATCATCTTATTCCTGTTGACATGCGCACCCTTGTGTACTTATATGTCCTTCAAACGTGAGAATAAACCATTTGTTAGTTGAGCGCTCGTGCTGTGTGCCTCCTCTTTGCTTTGTGTCTGTGTTTACCCCCGCGCTCGCAGTTCGCTGAACCATCATGAATTACCAACTAGCCCACCTTTCCATTCTATTGAGTGGGTAAACGTACACTCTAGAGAGGCACTTTGTCCATGTATCGTTGTTTAGCATCGGCGTCGAATTCTTCGCCGTATATACACCCTCAAGCGAGCCGAGCACGCATCGCCCATGGCTTCAGCAGCTTCACAAGTGGTAAAACTTGTACCTTCTAAATCCAAATAACGTAAAACAAGAGCGAATTGCCTGCAGTAACTTGTGTGCATCTGTTGAAAGCGCCAGACTCGACTGCCGGTATGCCGCCGCTATAGCGGCCTTCGGAATGGTGGCAACGTGGTCACCAGAACAGCTGGCACACTTTCGCTGCCACGCCCACCAAGCTGACGTCACGCAAATACAACCTACAGAAGTTCTTATTGGGGAAGAATAGGGAAGCGAGGGGGGGAGGGGATAGAGCGGATAAAACTTGAAGACGAATGGAGAGAAGCAATGGCAAGAAGAGAGAGAAAGAGAATAAAGGGCAGCTACGCGTTTCCGTCAGGCTTGCCTACCCACGCACGCTAGTGCGAAGCTGTCCATCGCTGTCTGTCTAGCATTTGTCTCCAGTGCAAGATGCATTCTTCTATTTAAATACTATTTGTTCCTTTGCTTATTTATTCTGTTGCGCTAGGCTGAACTCAATGCATGATTTGAATATTCACTGGGTAGTTGGCATTCATTGTTGGATCTAGTCATGTATAAAATGTGTCCTTGGAAGGCACAACAAATAAACATTCACAACGTTTTTCTCGGTGCACAAAGCCATTGTACTGATAGCTGGTCCTACAGCATTTGAAGGCCACTTTGTCGGAGCAATGGGCTTATTAAGAGCTGCAGCTGTCAGAATCTAGGGTTCTCTTTTTCAATAATGTTACCCTTCGACAATTGCCTAATTCTCCTGTTTGAACTTGCTGCCTGTTGATATGTCTGTTGATATCGTATTTATAAGTTATACAAAAAGAGTGTCCTATTTTTATATAAAAATAAGCAAACCTATTTCGAAAATAGAACCGGCGATATTTTGCTTCAAAATTCTTGACTATTTTTAAATGTCAATGCATTTCTTAGTCGGGCTGTGCCAGGTGTTAGTCGGTATCCGCCCATCGCCCTCTCCCATAGCAACAGCTGTGGTCGCGCGCGTCTCACCATGTCACGCTTCGGCGTCAGACATGGTGACATGGTGAGCGACCGGAGCCTCACCATTTCATGCTTCGGCGTCGGCAGCTGTCAGCAAAAGCTGCGGGCGTGCTCGCTTATCATCCTAGCCCTTAGCAAACCAAGCCCCCCCCTCCTCCTACTTGACTTGAACACGACTTGCCACCGCCTCAATGAAGTGCATTTAAAACGCGTTTGTAGCGTTTGTCCTGCCAACGTCTGTGTAGCATTTGTGTTGATAAAACGCTGACATTATGCTCGAAAGGTACAATGATAGTTGCAGTGCTTAGCCGCTCCTTCTGTCGCCATTCGCTCTCTCTCCTACTTGCGCCTCAGTTTCTGGTCCGCTCACACTTCGCTCTCGACGGTTCGCTGACAAGGCGTCTCTCAAGATCATTCGGAATTGTGTGCTCTAGACGCCGCTGTGAACACCCACGCCAAGATGAGAAAGCTGTTTGTTTTGTTCACCTACTAGTATTTTCAATCGTGCACGCTAGCTGCTAGAGATGGAAAGGCGAACGGGACGTTTTTCTGTCACAAAAGAAAATGATATTGATTAATATGTGGTGGTTAACGTCCCAAAACAACCACCCGCCGTAGTGGAGGTCTGCGGAAATTTCGACCACTTGGGGTTCTTTAACGTGCACCCAAATCTGAGCACACGGGCCTACAACATTTCCGCCCTCTTCGAAAATGCAGCCACAGCGAAATAAAATGATAGGTGTAGCCTTAACAGACGAGAATAGCGCAGATTGGGTCAAAGAACAAACCGTGGTTAACCACATCATAGGTGAAATCAAGAAAAAGAAACGAACAGGGGCCGGGCAAGTTGGCAGAATAATCACTGGTAATTAAGGGTTGCTGACTTCATTCACAGAAAGGCAACCACACAAGAGGGAGACAAAGTTACGAGGGCCGATAAGATTAAAAAGTTTGCAGGCATAGCATGGCCACAGAAAACTCACGACAGCGTCGCTTGGTGGTACATAATAGAATCATTTGCCCTGCAGTGAACATAGTTATCCTTATGGCTCGGCTCAGCATTCACCGCCTGTCCCAAGTAGACATATTCCTTGAGAACTGACAGCGTCTCTCCAACAATGGCAAAGCGCTGTTATCTGCCGAGAATGTTGCACATTACTTCAGTTTTAAGGACACTGCCCCGCCGCGGTGGTCTAGTGCCTGAGGTACTCGGCCGCTGACCAGAAGGTCACGGGATCGAATCCTGGCTGCGGCGGCGGCATTTTTGATGGAGGCCAAAATGCTGTAGGCCCGTGTGCTCAAGCTTTGGTGCACGTTAAAAAACCCCCGGTGGCCTAAATTTTTGGAGCACTCCACTACGGCGTATCTCATAATCATATGGTGGTTTTGGGACGTAAAACCCCCCATATCAATCAATCAGTTTTGTGCATACTAATTTTCCTACCTACTCTCCTGTTTTCCTTGTCCATATCAGTAAGCATAAGCTGTAATTCGTCCCCTGAGTTACTCATTACAGTAATGTCACTGAGAGATCACAAGTTACTAAGGCATCGCCTGCTAACTGTTCACAAGTTAAGTTCCTGAAGACCTTCTATAAACCCTCTTTAACTAATATTGCGTAATTAATGTCTTCCTGCCTTATAGCCTTCTTTTTCGAAAAATCTTGTCGCTTTATTTTTGGAGTACTATGCAGTGATTGTGTAGCCCCTGTAGGCTTCTTACAATATGGTAATATGCTTTATGGACGCCCTGGCTTTTAATGCTGTTCTTGCGGTGTGTAATGAAAGTATATTGTCAGAGCTGTAACTCACATTTACATCAAAGGCAAGATTTCTAACAAGTAACAGTATACGGTATTAACCCCATTATAACGCAACGCATTTTACGGTAAAATAAGCCTTTATGGGCCCCTAAACCACCCTGCGGAGAAAATCTTGTAGTGGTGAGGAAGTAGTGCACGATTCTGCAATGAACATGAAGCTGGCAGACTTTTTCAAGATGGTGCCGCAGATATAGACACATTTAATTGTCAAAACGGAGCGATCACTCCTTTCGCTCTTTCTTTCGCTGCCCTCTCTTGGTCTCCTCTCCCAAAGCCGCTCTGCCCTCTCAATTAGCACTTCCCCCCCTCTTATATATCTTGTTTGGCATACGTCATCCATAGTTATTTATTTATTTTATTTATTCATTTCTTTATACATTCATTTATTTATTTATTTATTTATTACTGTACTGCCGGTCTGATCTTGAGACCTTAGGCAGCAGTGGGTACAAGTGAATACAAAAAAAGGTTACAATAACCACATATGAAGCATGGCGGCGATAATAACAGCAAAAGAAGAAGAGTACATTAAGTTATAGAAGCACAGCAGCAAGACAATTAAATAACAGGTAAAAACGTGAACACGTAAACATATGGAAGAAAAAAAAGCATCAGGGTTCATGTAATACTATGTCAGGGCTATGTCTCATAGACTGAAGGGCCTGTAGACGGGATGACAGCGACGGCCTTTCCACCACAGCTGAAGGGAGGGAATTCCAGTCGGTTGGAGTTCCCTGGAAAAAAGAATACTGGAAAACATTGGTGTCACTAGAGAACTCGCTTACTTTTCTATTATGAAGGGACCGAGTAGGCCGCCGGTGGGAGTCTTTTAGATATGTATCCTTTTTGATACCTAAGTGTTCATGATAAAAAAGGTAAAACAGTTTCATTCGTTCACGGTATCGGTGATTTGCTAATTTTTTTCCAGCTCAGCCATTTCTAGAAGAGATGTGACTGATGCCTCCCAGCTGTATTGAATAAAGATGAACCTAACTGATTTTCTCTGTATTTTTTCAATATTGATTTTTTTCTGTGTGCGTATGGATCCCAAAGAGCGGAACAATATTCCGGGAGTGGCCGAATAATTGATTTATATGAAACTATTTTGTCAGTTGTGCCACAGAGATTACTAACGTTGTGCATAATATTGTTCTCTCTTCTTTCCTATTTTTACCTTCGTGTTCAAATTGTCTTGAACATGTTACCAAAGAGCGTATACACGTGCGTATGTAGACCTGTTTATATATACTTGTGTATTTGGTATGAAAATGAAAATCCACAATGCCATTCATTATTGATGCCTACAGACGTTATTGTATTGCAAATGTATTGTGTATCGCGTATTACATTGTTTTTATTGTGTTGCGCTTATTCTTTCTCTGCAATGTGCTGCTGTCATTTGTGAAAGGGGGCCGGACCTCTGGCAAACAGCAGTAGCTTCTAGTTCTGTCCTGTTTCTTCTCTCTCAAATTTTAAGTGAAATAAAACTGATTGGTTTATTGATTCCAGGCGAGATGACGCCATCTCTTTCAATTCTTTCGATTGCCGTGACTCCACACATCCGTTAACATCATAAGCTAACCACTGTTGCCGTGACGGCCCGTGCTCATACGAATCATGCCAGCGTGGACCCTGTGTTGTACTCATGCCTTCAAAGGATAGCAAACACGATGGATCCGTACGGTAAGACGCCGTGCCAGAGAACCTCTACGCGGGATGAAGAGCCACTGCCAGATCGCTCGCGCCAGTCCAAGGGTATAAACCTAATCATTGTTTACATGAACTAGGAAGACACGTACAAAAATCAAAAGAAAAACACAATTTATCATTACATATAAACGGTGAACAATATGATATAACTATCATGTCAAACAAAGAAGCAATGCACCGACGAAAAAAAAAGTACAAAAACTTCTAATTTACTCTACCTCCTACGTTATCTATACATCATATATTACATCATTTACTGCAGAGCATTAGGCATCACAATACCCAATTCTACATGTTACATGAAATTTGTGTGACTCGGTACATTTCATCAAACTATTTAAAAAAGAGAGTGAGCATTCATTAAGATTTACTTAACAACTACTGAAAATATTTGTAGTTTTGAATTCGAATTTTCTAAAGTTTCACAATTCTGTACAGCCTCTGGTCAATCACTACAGTCATTTATGATTCTAGAAAAATAAAAGTATGCTAACGTGTTTACACCAGATTTGACGATTCGAAAGTTACTGCGGTAGTCATTTCGTAGGTTCTGGACATGTCCTGGAACGAGGTACTGCGTTACATCTGTAGCGAGAGAGGAAGACGGGACGGTGGCCAACGTGGTCGCGTCGTTCTCTCGCCACTTTATTCCACGCCTGAAGCGGAGCCGCGGTGGCTGTCCACGTCCGACACACCAAGTGCCTAGCTTGTTCTAATCCTCGCGCAGCTTGAGCTAGCATTAGCTGCGCGAGAGGCGCGGCGCGGTGATTGAGAAAATGATGATGATGATCATGCACTACAGGGCTCCCCCCCCCCCTAGCGCTTTGCGCGATTTGAAGTGTGTATAACAAAGAAAGAGAAAGAGACTATATACATGAACTACAATCCGCAAGGTGTCCGTTCAGGAAGTCCAGTTTGTCAACGTGTAGTGACCATCGGGAACCAGTGGGTCTCTGGTGGGCGACACTGGGAGTTGCGCAGAGGACGAAGAAGTAAGCGTTCGGAAACTATGTTTGCACACAAGTGGGTCAGAGGGTGACCAGCTGGGGCTAGCTGTGAGCGCACAGGGTGTCGCGAGTGAGCATTGCAGGTAGAGAGGCGTTCAGGGTGAGGTGACGACGGGTGCACAAAAGCTGATTGGGCCCCTGCGCGCGAAGCAATTAGAAGTGGCGTAGTGAAGTCTTGCAGACCACCCATCGACAAGCAATGGCTTTGGCGGTGCTTTCGCGGGCGTGCACAGCACTGGTGCCGATGTCGGTACGCAGGTGTCGTGACGTGGGTGGTATTTGAATATGAGTGGACTTGACCACTTATGTTGGCAGTGAGTAAGTAGGATTGTACACGTTGGGTAGAGGTGAATGACGTAAGCGGCTTGTAAAAGGGTGTGCCTACAGTCCAGTTACACGCCAGCTCGCCTACGGTTTACGTCAAAAACTCAGTAGGAGGCGTGTCATGGGATCCAGCAGATATGGACTCTGGAGGAGGCTCAGTGGGCGTACCTTGACTTGGGGAAACACCTTCAGTAGTCGGCGTACGTCGGTTCGTGCGCAGGTCGGTATGGAAGATGGGTGCTTGTATGCCAGGCGTGAGATGTGCGGTTTGCTGTGACATAGGCAGACCAGGCACGTCGTCCTCAGGAGCGTCGGTCATAGTCTCAACATCTCGGAAGTTTGGTCGTGGTTGACAGCTTGTGGCTTCAACTTCGCCTGCGAGAGACTGCGAGGGCGAGGATGGTTGCTGCTGGCAGGACACGCAGATCATTGAGGTGAGTGAAAAGGCACCTTCGGACATTGTCGACACTGAAGCCTTCGCGACAGGGGGGTGAATAGCAGGCGTGTCGATGTCCGTAGTCATGGTAGACACCAGGGCGTTCGGTGATGTTGCCGTTGTAGCATCTGACGTGTCAGCCGTGTTGTGAGCCATGGAGGTCGGCCGAGACGAGCCGGTGGTAAGTATGCCTGCAGTGTCCTCGGCCGAGGACGATGAAAACACAAACCCCGTGGCTGACTGGTTGCCTTCAGCCCAAATGTCGAGAACTATGGCGGATGGGCAGTCGGGCGCAGGACACGCGTCGCTAGTGGCCAGACGAGAGGTTAAGTCTCGTTTATCGGACGTTGTTGAAGGCGAAAGCTTCGAGGTCGGGAAGTCAATAACGGGCGAAAGGTCACCTGTGCCAGACTCCGATGCGGGCGGCAAGGTGGTCGTCATGGAGTCTGGTGGGGCCACGGTGTCGCGTGTCGTCGCTTTCGTGGAAAACATGGAGGTAGCAAGCATGCAAGAAGGACCATCGGCCGAGGACTTCGAAAAAACGCACTTCGTGGTGGACAGGTTGTCGGCAGCAGGAACGACTTCAAGAACCTCGTCGGATCTGTGACCGGGTGCGAGACTCACTGCGCTAGTGGCCGGACCCAAGGTGGAGAGAGACGTTGTCGGGGAAGTTAGGTTGCGGTCAGATGAGAGCTTCGGGCCGGAGGGTCCAGCACGCTGCGACGCAGGGAAAACCTGAAAGTCGCGGGCAAACGGCAGCGGGTGGTAGGTGAGGCCATAGCTGGCAAGCACCGCAGAGCAGAGGTCATCGTAAGGCTGCTGGTTGGAGGTTGAAGTGGCAGAGTTATGACGCAACTCTACCGGAAGGGCGTCATGAAGAATGGCGTGCATCAGCGGCTGGTCCGTGACGCCATTCAGCGCAAGAACGGCATCGAGCTGCATGAACCATACCTTGGGGTAGGTCGATTGGAACGGCGGCACTGGCGGGAAGAGTTGCGGGAACATGGCCGCGGGCCGCTCGGCGAAGGGCGTGTTCTCCGGGTCACCAATGTAGCGAGAGAGGAAGACGGGATGGCGGCCAACGTGGTCGTGTCGTTCTCTCGCCACTTTATTCCACGCCTGAAGCGGAGCCGCGGTGGCTGTCCACGTCCGACACACCAAGTGCCTAGCTTGTTCTAATCCTCGCGCAGCTTGAGCTAGCATCAGCTGCGCGAGAGGCGCGGCGCGGTGATTGAGAAAATGATGATGATGATCATGCACTACACATCAATTAAATGCATTTTGAGAAAGCAAAAACAAGAATTTCAGTCTAGTTATATGACGGCGTTACAAAAGAGTTTATAAGTTTAGTTGTTGCAGCATCTCTGTCACAAAATCAGCTCAAGTGTATCTTGGAAGAATAAATCCAGCCGCTCTCCCATGTACTCGCATAACTTTATTAATTAGTCCTTTCTGATAAGAGACTCGTATAATAGCGCATTGTAATATACATCTTACTATTGATAAATAAGCTGTTAACTTTTCTTTTGCTGAAGTGAGCTTTAATTTCGACGTAAGAGCTATAGCTTCTTTTCAGCAGTTCAACAAATATTATTCATACGTTCAGTCCAGTTGAGGGCTTTAGATATTGTCACTCCTAAGTATTTCACTATGTTAAAAATGAATAGTACAGTGATAGTTGATAATCAGAGTTACGACGTCCTTAACCTTGTTTATGACGCGTATAACAACAGTTTTTTCTTTATTTAGCTCTATTTTCCAAGTTGCAGATCATTTCTCAATAGGCGTCAGCACATCGCTCAGGGTTTCTTATCTCTTTGGGTACATATTCTTCAATAAATTAGACAATAGTCCTCCAATAGCCGCACAGTAACATCTTAACTCATATCAGAACAAGTGTCATTATTATAATTGAGAAATAAATGAGAAGTGAGAACCCTGGAGTATACTGGAAGTTAGTGTTAAACAATCCGAATGATGGCCGTTTATGTCCACATACTATGTCCTACGTCACAGATAAGACCTTGTCCATTCCTCTATATTGCTAATTATTGCGACGCATTTCTTAGTGAACTTCAGCGACATTGAGCGTATCTATCTATCTATCTATCTATCTATCTATCTATCTATCTATCTATCTATCTATCTATCTATCTATCTATCTATCTATCTATCTATCTATCTATCTATCTATCTATCTATCTAGCCGCCTACTACTTTTGGTTGTCCTGGCCGTCTCAATATTTGCATCGATACCAAAGTTGGTATCGCATAACATGACGGAATGTCAAGCTTAATTGACTAGTCATAACATGAAAATCATTATTTGTATTTCATGCATGTCATGATTTACAGTTCATGGTCTTGCTGTACTGGGTGGTTTCGTTCACATAACATGTAGCAAAACTGTATGGTATGACGTGACTGCATGGTGAACACAAGCGGAGCATTCTAACAAGAAAATCATGAAATGAGTGTCATGTAACAACATGACTACATGCTACACTTATTATGTGCTCGCGGCCCTTTCGTTAGCATCGCATATACCAAATTTGGTATTACGGGACGAGAATGAATGACAAAGGTACGTGACTGATGCAAACATGATAATCATGAGATGCGTGTCATGTAAAAACATCACTATTCTCCGTTTCAGAAGTTCCCTTCAGCACTGTGGAGACTACAGGCCCCTCAGTTAATAGAAAGGGCGCTTAGCCCCTTCACATTCGCGCCGTTTCGTCTGCTTACTGAATTGTAGTTATTATGACTAGTTTGTTAACTTAAAAATGCAGTAAAGCTATTATACAGGCAACTACACCGGGAACTTGAAGAAGCGTGAGTTCGTTGCTCTGATGAAGATCGGCGGAATCTCATGTCGGCGGATAACTTCACTATGTGGCTGTTTTTTTTTCGACGCTGTCCGTGGCTTTCGTAGAACAGTTTCTCCGTCGACGTAATGCTTCGCGTCTCCCGCTGTAACGATCCATTTCTCTCTTTTTTCGTTTCCACCGAATAAGGATCCACCGCGCACTGAGCGCTGTGTGAGGTTGCATGTCCAATATTTGTAGATGCAGCGTTCTTGGTCTGGCGACGCAGCCCGAACACTGTCTTGCGCGTTAAGCTTAGCATGTGCGACTAGGCAACCAGCATATCTCACTAGTAACGACAAAACGTCCCTGATGTTTTATTCCCAAAGTGAGATGAAACAAATTGATGGTCGATTTCACCCATTCGTTTACTGCTGTCAGCGCAGTGGGCGTGCAGCAAGAGCAAGTCCGGATCGAAGCGGGTGGCCGCATTGTATGGGTGCTGTCATGCTGATCTGTAAACACCGTTATCGGCAATAACGACACAAATATTTTAACGCGTAGGAAATAAATGCGAAGAAGCATAAACATATCACGTATCGATGTGGCGTAACACACACCCAAAAGCGTCAATTCGAGACTTTCTTGTCAATGTGGTACTACGTTTCGCTGCGCAAGCGTGTGGCTTTCTTACACCCCGTAGCTTTGTTGGCACTGAACCAAAGTGGTGAAGCAGAGTATTCATGCGACACTCATAATGCACTCAAGGCTGTTTCGCCACCTTCACACGTACCAAATTTGTTATCTCGTGACCTGAATAGACGACAAAAGTAAATGACACGTCCAAACATGATAATCATGGTATGCGTGTCATGTAAATCACGACTGCACGCTACGCTCACAGCGTGCTCGTGGCCGTCTTACATATAGCAAATTTCGCATTACGTGATGAAAGAATGATGAATGTAAATGACAGGTCCAAACATGTTAATAATATGCGCCTCACGTAAAACTTGCTACGCTCATAGCACGCTCGCAGCCGTTTCGCTATGTCCACATATACTAAACTTTGTATCACGTGACTTTAATTGATGGTGAAGGTAATTTACCTACGCCATCTATTCAAGTCACCTTCACATATACGAATTTTGGCATCTCATGACATTAATTAACAACTAACGTAAATGACACGACCAAACATGATAATCATGACATGAAAGCCATGTACGGCCTACTTTACCTCCTCCTCGTAACGTTGGGCTGATTTTGAAGTGACATGCCAATATTGTTCATTCGTACTTGGTATCATCAATTCACACTCTATGTGGGATCTGTCAATTTTTTTATTTCGAGCTGTTTAAGTTTGATAATTAGCTCGTTATTTTACACCTGATTAAATGCTTTTAAGAAGTCAAGGCATATTGCATCAACCTGTTTTTTGTTATCTATTGCCTTTGAGAAGTCGTCATTGGTTTCAACAAACTGCGTTACTCATGACAGTTCTCACCGGAAGCCATGTTGGTTGGAATGCGTTGCTTTCGTGTTTTCTAGATATACATCGATTTCAATATTATGTGCTCAAGGAGTTTTCAGCCGACACGAGTTAAAAAAATTGGTCGCTAATTTTTATATTATGCTTACCTCCGATTATGTGTATCGAGATAACTTTTGCAACAAGAGAATCGTCTGGTACCTATTTTTGCTGCAAGGATGCACAAACGATAATTTCCAAGTACCGAGCAACCCATTCAGCGTATTTTCGCAAAAACACGTTTCGCAGATGAGCTGGTGTTACCGAATATGAGCTTGCGAACGTACAGAATATTAGCACAATTTGTTCGATCGTGAGAACTTCAAACACGTTAGGAGCTGAGTACACAGTTGATTACTTTATCTTTCGTGGTGAAGAACGGGTGCGCGTTAGAATCGGGAATTCAGCATTTTTTTCTTATTCTGTCATAAAAAATTGGAGAGGCGGTGTAATTGGGTAAGTACGGTAACCTCTCGTGACCTATCAATAGGAAGAAGCTGCTCACCGTGATAGGATGCCCTGTGTAGGAAGCGTCCCGGGGGCGGCGGGCTCGACCCCCGAAGTAGGGCGGGCGGGCTTCCGGGCGCCAGTCCCGCGACGGCCATGGCTGGTAGGGGCGCCTGGCGCAGCGAGGCGGCGATCCTGTGCATGGTCGGGTGGAGCAGCGAGGAGGATGAGGACGGCTCAGTACCCGCGCGCAGCAGGCCCGACGAGCCCAGGCGGAACAGCGGAGGCGTGTCGTGCGAGCTCGAGCTGCAGCTCAGGATAGGTCGCTCATGGCTGTCCTGTTTGCTCAGGCAAGGCAGCCGAAAGCTGCCTGCACGCACCGCGCCCACGAGGCCTCGGCGGGGGGGCGGGGTGGGTGCGCGACCGATGCCGCCATCGTCCTCTTCGCCGCTCGTGCTTCGAGTTCCGTCGGTGTTTTTTTTTATATCAGTATGATCGTGGACGGGCGGGAAAAGGTATGAGTGTGAGGAATGCGAGTTGGTCAGTTTTTGTTGTTTGTTATTCGAGGTGGCAGAGTATTCGTGAGTTTGCGATTTGGAATAGGAATCACATTAAGGGTTTTTTGCATCGTTAGTTTGCGATTTATCATTACACAGATTATGCAATTTGAGGATGAGGTGGTGCGTGAGTGAAACAAAGTATTGCGATCGAGTTTTGTTTGATTGAAAGTTGGATTCAGCACAGAAATACAAAGACGGGAAGTAAGTTAGATCAGTGGTGCCACATAAAACACGGTTGTATTTTTATATTGAATGAAATGCAAGAAAAGAAGTAAATACGCAAATCAGAATTTATTGAATTTTTAAGTATGATATAAATGGCATTTGTGATAAGCAGCGCGTTTCAAACGACGTGAGTAGGCCAATCGATATCCATCGGACAACAATATTTGGATGTTATAAACCAGCATAGATGATAAATATATTTTTTTATAGTCAGAAAAATAGCATTTGTCGATTTTGTGTTTGTTCATGAGTGGACAATTGTGTGAGGAGGAGGTGAAAGGAGTGGATGGGAGGAGAGAAGTTAAAAGACATACGGTAAGATTTGGGTTGGAAAACAGCCAGCTCTGATTATGTAATAGTGCGTAAGTTGCAAATCTGGCTGAAAATTAATTTACACTGCTCTTAAAATTGCTCCTATTGCTTATAAAATGCATTTCACACGTGCAAAAATTATAGTTCCCACACGAAAAGCTTACACTTGAGCGTAGAAATTGCTCAGTCACCTTTGTTTGGTCACCTAAGTGAATGAATAACTAAGCGACACATTTTTTAGTTGAGACAGCAAATTTGTGGCACAGGAAAGCAGAAAAAATTACTGATAAGCATATGTTTTGAAAAGACAAGGCGACTAGCATTAAGCCACGAGCATAGCTTGTCTCTACGAGTCGCCCCAAGAAAAAAAAAAGGTATGTGACTCTTTTCGGGTGACGTGTCGCATGTGATTCCGTAAAAGGGCACGTCTACCCTCTTTGGGAGCCACTGTACTCTATACGGAGAGACGCGTGAGCCACAAGAGCGTCACCGTGCCTCTTTTAAGAGAGTCATATAGGCGGGACGTAACCTAAGAAGTGTCACATACACTTCCTTTTTTTTTTTGTGGGTGCTCTTGGCGCTGTTCTCCTGCATTAAACTAACTGGTGTGAACTGCTACAAGAATAGAGTGAACTAAGAGCCGACAAGAATTTTGCAAGGACACGGTTCTGTCTAGGAAAATTGAGAGCGAGGACTTAGCATATGTTGAATACTTCCAAAGACTTTGGGCAATTTTGGCAGATCTCTGAAATTCTTTATAAAGGTCCAAAGCATTCTTTCATTCAGAGTAAAATGAGTTTGCAATTCACCTGATGATTGCATGCATCTGGCAAGCTGTGTTACTTGTCAGGCAGCGTTAGTGCCATTAGCATCGGCAATCACTTTACATTCACGCATGCTTCCTTCATGCCAAACAGGCCACACGCTCGCCGCACTCCTATATATAAGTCCGTAGTGGGTGAGGCGCAATGACACACTTCGTGACCTCACTCCCGTTTTTCTAACCCGCTGTCATAGCGCTATGAGCAAAGCGCCACGCATATTCAAATAAACTTGTGTGAAACTGCCCGTGCATGAAATTGCCCGTTAAATTGACCGTGTTGTTTGTGTAAAACTGCACCAAAAAATTGGACGAGTTTGCAATCACTGAATGAATTTTTCAATTCCAATCTTGCCCATGTGTGCATTCGTGGAGAACTAGTTCGCTTGTGGGGAATAAATTATTGTCTGTATTTATTTCATGAATTGGCGAAATCAAAAAGAACGCAGAACTTCCAATCTGCCGTCTTTGGCTACTTCATAGTAAACACACGCTCTAGCACAAACTGACGACATGAAAAGTTCTCCTTTAAAAAGTTTAATCTAGCAATTGTACTTAGGCGGTTTTATAGAACGCCCTCATGCTGTCACGTTATTGAGAAGAAAATAGCAATGAAGATGAATCGCAATAAGATTCCGAGTGAACACTTCGACAACACACATTAGTTTTCTAAATGTTCTTATTTTGTTAATTAGACTAGGACTCTCCAACATGCAGCTCCCGCTTGCGGCCCGCACATGACTGTATTTGCCACAATGTTTTTTTTTCAATTTTCGCACTACGTGAGCTACGCAACTAGCATGACTGGTTTAAGGCATTGTCTCTATGAACCACCCCATGTCGTTCTAACACATAGGCATGAGAAAATTACATTTCGCGATTGGCATTAGATTTGAGACATTCTACAGACTGGTATCAACGTGTTGCTGGAATCATGGCACCACGTCTCCTTAAACATTACTTGTGTAAATGATACTCCGAAGTTGTTTTTTTTTTTCAATGGCAACGTCTTCTGACTATCCATCCCTCCCACTGCCCTACACTCAACTGCATGACTGCGGTCCACTGGTTAAGGAGAGTTTGAGAGCACTGCTTGAGAAAAAGACTTATTTTATGCTTCTCTGCAGGATTGGTTGCTGGTAAATTTCACCAAGACAAAGTTTTAGAAACTAAACTAAATGGTTGTCGAGAAGAGTGCACTTGTTCAACCTAAGCACTGGACAGAAAACAGAATAAGGAAGCCGCGACAAGCTTGGATTGCTTTGAGACTACGCTTAGCAGCGGAATCAATAACGCATTTCGAAGTTCCTAGAGCGGTGTTTCATAGGAGAAATGAATATCAGCGCACTCTGTGTCACTAGTACTCGAGAGACTACAAGTCAGTACGTGTCGTCACTGCTGGTTCTCGAATACATACCTTTAGCAAACGTAGTCTTGAGCTCGCGTAGTGATACAGCAAACCGTCCCTGCTAAACACCTCCACGAGAAATCTAACCCACACAGTCATTTGAAGTAACTTGTTTTCTCTACATAAGAGAGCGCTTTTCCGAGTTTGCGTGTACCCACTGATCAGCAACTACATGAAGCGAAGAACCGCGAAGAGTCCTTTGTAGGTGGTCAACACATGATGAATGTGTCACCAGCGTGGATCCTGTGTTGCACTCACGCTTTCAAAGGATAGCCAACACGATGGATACGTACGGTGAGACGCTGGTACGGTGAGAAGCGTCTCAGTTTTGACGTAGCAAAGCGAAAATCACACACACTAGTGGCAAAGCTGTATCTATACACTGAATAACTAAAGAATGAACCTCTTACTGCCGAGGTCTATGACATCATATATGACATCGTCTATTATGGCATAACCCTGTCATCACCAAAAGTATCTTCTAGTCAGCCTTTCAAGCCTTCCCTTAGTTTAAGACTAGGAAACTTAGATGACGGTTGTTATGAGCGACAATAACATTGCAACATAGGTCAGTACCAAAACCATGACATGTAGTGGGTATGTGCAGATAATATGCGTCCGAAAGACGGACAGTGATATGTGTGACAAATCGTCTGGTCTGCCGCCTCTTTTTGGAGGAAGAGAAGCTTTTGGGTGAATGGTAACATCTTCAACGGAGCTTGAAGTGCCTGTTAAGGTTTCTAAGTGGTACAAGTTTATACGATCGCTTTTGGGAGCAAGTGCTACAGTATAAAAAGTTTCACGCGTGTCGTGCCCGCGCGCAGCTCAGTGTGTGAAGCTTCTCATTAAACTATACACCATAGTCACCAATCATCAAACCTTATTATTTCTTCTTCTGGCCACTTTCACCTTCTCCCCGTCAGTTGCACGCAAAAACCAGCTTTCCACGACGATCTTTGATGCTTTCTCGTCATTATAAATCTTTTTAGTTTTGTTGTAGATGAAAGTTGCATTTGCTGAAGCTCATATACCTGCAAATATAAAACTTTGCAGCTAATTTCGCCTAATGCAGGCGTCCGGAACCTGCGGGATAGTGTTATGAGGTATACCGTCTGACGGCCGACGACGCAGTTTTTACTCCAAGCGGGGCTTTCAATTTGCAACCTTGTTCCTTGACTACCATTTTCCTACAGTATTGCCAAATCGCCATTTTTTTTCCTTTTTGGCTTCAAAGCCCACCCCCCTTGTAATTGCTGTCTGGCCCTCAGTGTATCGACAAAAGTGGCTCTCTCCCTGACAGTTTTGCCGACTGCTGGCCAAATACAGTATACACCGGTACTGCATTGAATATACCACATGTGTACGGACGCCATCTCCTGTAACGCCGGACGGAAACTCTACTTTTTTCAGAAAATAGTACACTGACTTTCATTGGAGGAAAGAAAAGGTGGCTTCGAAAGCAGAAATTAAGTTCTCGCTCTCCCGAGCGAGGGCGCTACATATAAACGGAAAAATGCAAGCATCGATATGCATAACCTTAACTCAAAACTGCCATATTTCTTCAGGCATTTTGACTGCTCTTCGATGTGCAATGTGTTCTTGGTTGGCGTGTTTGTGCGCTCACAAAGAGCTAAAGAAAACGCAAATTTCAGTTTAGGTTTCCGTATTCTGGCTCACTTATTCATTAAAATTGTTTCTCAACCGCCTTTTTCGATTCATGACTGCAGTATGCGGAAAGTAATAACTACGCGACATGCTTATATACAAAACTGATATACACAACGATATAGATAATAGAACTCTTATAAATAACGCGAGCACTTCATGTCATATAAAAAGAAGTGTTAGACAACACTTTCGGTGAAATGTCGATCTGCTTCGACACGGCACCGTAAGATGGCACAGCGCTGTAAGGAAGAGCTGCACAGTTGTGCCGGCTCCCCTCCCCCCCCCCCCCCCCCCCGGATGCAGCTAGCTTTCACAGCACCTTAGTGGTTATTGCAATAAACTAGCTCTTTCAGAATAGCATTTTGAAATGAAGTGCTGAGTCAGCAGGGATCTCGCAGTGATATCAAATAGCAGTTGTATGTGCTGACGGCGCGCGTTCAGGTCGAATTAAGGCCTAGTAGCGGCGTGTTGCCACAAAAAAAAAAAACCTGCTCGTATGTACAATGCGAAATGCAATAATTTCGGCGGATGGAGTACCTAGATGGTGACCAGGCGGTTTTTGTCCGTAGTGAAACCACACGTCCCAAATCCACTCTAGCTTGGCGAAAACACCTGCTCGCATTGTTATTTCTCCGACATATTTTGCTTCGGCGAACAATGAGAGCTTCTACAAGTGTGACCGCAGGTGCCACAGCATCAGACGCACGCATGGACACCCCGATGCTTGTATGAGCGGGGTCGCGTGTACGCACTGCTCATGGACTACTATCACAGAACGCCACAATTATTTGGATGTTGTAAAAAATTGTGGCACAGCGAACATGTACGTGCGGTATGAGGAAGCATTACGCGAACTCACCTGTAAATTGAGATAAAGTACAAAATTTTGTTAACCACTTATTGACGGCACATAAAACGTTCATTTGCACAATTCTTCTTCTTTTTCCATTTACTCAGCCACACGTGCGGAAACATTTCTAAGCACTCAGCCACACGTTGGAAAATATTTCAAGGATATATGATAAACACAGGCCTATCTTTTACTGTACGTTTTCTGCGTACAGTAAAAGATAGCATCTTCAAGAATGGAAGAGTATTTTTAAGTCTCTTGTGTAAGAAGTATAGAAGGCGTGTTACTGTTGATAATTGGGTGTCCGAGGCGCATTGAGCTAAGCCGGACAACACGACCTTCGTCTCACTGCTCTTGAAAGCTCCCGGTTATTGTTGGTCCAGCACCCGACTCGTGCCTAGAGCACAGACCGCTCAGACGTCGAAGGTGTATTGGCGAGCGGAGATAGCGCCACGTACTGGGTCTGGCTGTAGAAGTAGAAGTCCGGCTGGAACGAAGCCCTGACGCCGAGCGCCGCCGGCGAGCCGCTGCTCGTGGACGGCTGGCGCGCCGAGCGCGACCGGCGCAGTGATCGCAGTGGGATGGTCTCGGCTCCCCTGCGGCTGTCGTCTTCCTCCTCGTAGAGCGAGCTGCTGCCGGCGCACGAGCTGCCCGCCGCCGACGAACCACCGCCCCCGGAGGTCGCGTGCAGCGGCGAGCTGCTGGGCGAAGGTGCCAGGCGAGTGGTGGCTGAAGGCGACGACGAAGGCGCCCCGCACTGGTCGGGGTCCTCGGTTGACGAGCTGCGGCGGGGACTTTCATTCGCACCCGTGATCACGCGGAATACTCGGTGAAATTCTCGTAACTGTATGCCACAGCTCTGCTGAACAAGAAACATCTCTTAAGGGCGCCACGACACGGCCACTCTACAAGTCGTCGTTTTCAGTGGGGACTGGGTGTCAATACCATGCCGATTACACACATGAAAGTAGGCCATTAAAGAAAAAGTCGCTGGCCATACACCCACGGAAACCGTCACTTTGCCATGGGACGTCATGTGCTTGAAAGAGCCGAGCCGTCATCTGCTAACCAAGTTTCAGCCACAGATGAAGCTGAATAAGGATAGATTATCTCAATTTCACGCGCAGCTGACCACGAATTATTGTTGGCTGGAGCGTAGACGCTCACAAAACTAGTTCCTTGTTACGTCACGGCACCCGAGTACGCCAAAGGCACCGTTTAGTTGAGTTTTCCAAGCTGACTGCCACGTCAGAATAGAGAGTCTATAGCGCATAAAAAAAAACCTTGAGACAGCATCGGCGTAAATGGAACGCGGCGCGAGCATCTCGCGCCCTGCATCTGTCGGCAGATTGTTCCCGGGATACACTGGGGCCGCGAGGGCGCGTCTCTTTTCTGCCTGCCCCTAACGGCGAATGTGACAAACTTTGAGACGGGGCAGTGTGCGGTGCCTATGGTTGCGCGACTCTCAGGCCACTCGTGTGGTTATAAAAAATAAGTATAAATTCAGTGTTCACCAAAATGTTCTTAAATTTTCAGCAGTTCACTTGTCGATGCATAAAGGATTAGTCCACATAGCACAGGGTATGATAAAGCAATGGGTGTCATGGCTCCTTTCAGGTAAAACTGGAAAGCCTCACTTTCACAGTTTTTCTTCAGGGAGGCAGCACGAACTAGATCTAATTTGAATATATAGTAGGCAGTTCTTGAAGAAAGCTTCTCACTCTGACCCTGCATAAAAGTGTCGGTAAACACTGCGCAGTCCTGTAGTTTCTCAGTGAAGTAGAGACTAAACGAGTGCTACAGCTTTTAAGAGGTGACTTGTAGAACACTATACAAGTATAAAGAGCAGTGCGTGTGTGTTTCTGTCGAACTGAATGGCGTAACGAACAATGCACTTACTACGAACATAGCTCTAGGCTGCCTCATATCATGAAACACTTGCCAAGACTGATTGTACATGTACAGTTTTACCAAGGACGCAAGTAAGAAAGGAAGAAAAAAGCAGGAAGGCAGCCACCAACAAAGAACCGTCCAATGCAAAGCCGACGTTTGGTGCAACATACATACATCTGCTGGGAAGAAAGAAATCTCGCAGACACATACATGTTCTGTGACCACACATTGGTGCGAGAACCACGCAATGACGCTTATTAATCCCGTACCAACTACTGCACTTCCCTTCAAAAATTCAGGCCAGATTTTCACCATTCAATGCTATGAACAGCAATACCTCGAAACAACTGCGGCGCAAATTTGACAGGAGGTGGCGGTAACGCTGTACACAAACAAGTACATGCGGAGGTTCGTGCTCACGTGTGTGAGAAATTATCACAATACAAGCGGCAAATGCCGAAAACAGAATTCATGCACCACAACGTAATTTTCGCAGAGAGCATACCGCGCGAAAAAAAATAATAAACGACTCTTTATTTTGTGTTCCGGAATAGGTCCATCATAAACGATCGTACAACAACCTGAAGAATTACGACGATCACCCCAAGTTCCGACAAAAAGTAAAGATTGAGCAGCTCCATCGCTGACAGTTACTTTATATATAGCGCATTTGTTAAAATGGCTGATGGGGTGATTTGGTGATTCTGGATGTTTAAATACGAATGCGTAACATGAAAAGTACCTTAGGGAGACGTACGGTTGTGCTTCTACGTCTCTGCGCAAAGTACTCGCTCCTTTTTCTAATCAGAATGGGCGTCTTGAATGGACATTTGCTGCCAGGATTTACCCACTAACCAGAATATTTCGAGTATTTGTTTTACCTTTTGCCAATAAAGCTATAATTTGCATATTCAGTTTTAGTATATTTACTTTCATACAGACAGTTTATTTATATTATGGCGCAGCAGTAATATTGCGACACCTTACCATGTGCTCTAGCATTGTATAAAGCTACTGCTTATAAAATCTGAATTTTCGTGAGGACAAGCACAGAAAGCCAGGACGACTATCGAATGATGAGTGATGTTAGGAAGATCAAGTGTCATGACCATGCAAACTGCAGGCAATTCGAGAACACAACCGCATAAGCAGCGCAAGGGAAAATGCTTTCTTGCACTACCTGAGCATTTTAGTGGGCGCCTCATTCGAAACGGCAGTGCGGAAATGAAAGTGACACAAAGGACGACAGGGAAGAGAGATGATAGAAAAAATGATACCAAAAGAAAAGCCAGAGGGGTATGAGTGCTTTGCCACGAGCTCGCACGACGTGGCTCCACCATGAAAAAATAAAAAAACACAAAGATAAAAACAAAGATAACAGAGACAGAACGACGCATCTAAAAGTACAGTTGTGTGCAGGCCCAACGTCCTCAACGCAGCACAAGAGGCCATGCATGTGTGCACCTTACAGCTCCCAATAGCCGTTAGACGGTTATCAAGCTATAGCTTCTACAGCCCAGACCACAGTGAATTTCCATTAACATATGCGTTAATCTTTAGCTTAGCTGTGATGAAAAACTGGAGCTTGCTCAGGCTCACGGAGGAAACATATGTAGTGCTTGGTATTTACTCGGGTGTAGACCTAAAGCAATTTTTTCCAACCGCACTCTCTCAGACTCAGCCTCACATATATTTTCCTCAACCAGACCCACTACGACTGACAGCTCTATTTTAGTCTGAGTGAGTCAGCGCGAGTCCACTGATGAGTTAGTTCACCGACATATGCTTTTATTATCCAACAAAGCTGCTTTGTAGTCGGAGCGTAAGTACATAAACGTTTGGCTACAGCCTCGAGTTTCTTCCATAACGTGTTGAAATCAAGGTAGCAACATAAATGCACTTCACATATTGCAATATAGGCACGAAAAATTCATTAACATCATAGACATTTCCTCTCCATGGAAGGAGGGACAACTTAAAGACAGAGCAAAAACTAATCAAATGTTTCAGAAAAATTTGCTGGAAGAGGAAAAAACATGGCTTGAGAAAACATACACTTGCAAAGAAAAATAAGAACACAGAACACTTGCTGTTTCGGAACCCAGTACGGATGCCTCGTGTGCAATGCGCATGGTGGTATTTAATAGATATGTGGCAAAAAACGCTGACACGACTAAAACGTGCTCATTAGGATGCGTTACCTAACGCACTTGAACAAACGTTTTCTTGGTCAACCCTTGCGCCAGGTAACCTAGAAAGCCAAGGTGTAACTGCTCATGCACCGTTATCGCTGACTATTAGGAGCATACAGTATTCACTGTAGGAAGAAAAAGAAAGGTGTGTGTGTGTGTGTGCCTGTTTTTGGTTATCTTGACGTCCCACTACCCTCATTGAAGACACACTTCCACTCTCTTTGGGGAGTCTCTTCAGACTCACCGAGGCAGTCCCCGTGCCTCTATAAAGAGTCCTATACGTGCAACGTCTGCACCACTGGGAAAGAGTCTCACACACACTCCGTTATTTTACTCTAAATTAGAGTGTGAGGGCACGAAGGCAGAGCTTGCGTTGGGCAAGATGTCCAGCTTTGTGTAATTGCACGAGCAATGCCTACGCTGGTAATAGCTTGTTAATAGAACTTGCTTATTAGCCAAAATTAGCTCTAATAATAATAACTTACTGAGAATAAGCTAAGAACGAGAATGGCCGAAATTGTTTGTTCTTGGCATTGCGCGAGAAAAGGGACAAGGACATCCTAATGTGGATCAAGAATCACATGAGGAGGTTTTTTTTTTCAAAAAGCTGATTGCAGAAACCGAAACTGGGCCAAAACTTTGACGGGAACGTAAAGCACGCCCGAGTATCTGCAACTGCTGAAACAGTTTCAATCAAAATGGGGCAATTTTTTCAGTAACATGAATTAAAAAAGTAATTTCTAAACAGATATAAGCAAAATACCGCAACTGTTTCAACCAAACTAAGCCACATTTCTAAAGCAGCACTGCATCAACAATCGTGAACAAAGCAACCAACATGATTCCACCCAAAATATTTCATTTCTGTCCTATAGTTACGGAATCTTTAATGATGTTTACATCCTACATTTAGATCTTGGTAGGGCGAGGTGGCACTTACTGAACAACGTCATGTTCAATGACTAAAGTGCAATAAAAAAAGTGAGACTGACTTTTCGAATTTAGCACTATAGTATCATTGTTTGTAACGTGACGTCAAGCAGCTTTGAAAGGACTTTATCACATCGAAGTATGGAGTTAAAAAGAGGCTTTTGTTTACAATGTCATTAAGACCGTGCTACCACTCTGGCTACCCTGTTTCTCATCTCGTTCTTGCTGGCGTTGTTTCTCATCTGTTGGAGCGCCAGCGCTTGTGATAGAATCAATATTCCAGGCTGCGAAGCGAAGTCACTCATGCAGTTCCAGGTGTTAGAACTTCCGGGTAGGCTTTGTTACGATAACACCTTCAGTTGTCTCGCACTGAAAAAAACGAACGTCACAACTTCAACTCCTTAACTGAATGTTCTCTGAGAAGTCCCGTAATTGCTGATGCTAACTTGTCATCCTGAGCCATCTATTTTTAAAACTGACTATTCATTTTTTGAAGCTTACCCTCCACTTGTTGGCAATCAGTCAACCGGCCTTTCAATCTGTCGCTTCCAACATGCAGACGCTTTTTTCCCCAAATGTCCTGCAAGGTCTTCCGGGATGGCTTTCTGGTGAGCGCGTTCTGTCGCCTTGTGACCGATGCTCATGACATGCGTCTTCCCTGGAAAGCTGCAAGGGATACTCACGAGAGCTCGGTATTGTATGCAAAAATGCTTATTGGTTTCTCCTTCCTCGGGCGATTCCTCTAGGTGGCGTTCCTGACTAAGCAGTCACGCCACAAATGCGATCTGTCTTCTGATTCATCCATTTCTTCATGCCTTCTGGCTGCTTGTTTGCTTCCGCCATGCTCATCTCCTACCATATTCTGCTGAATCTTAGGTACCAAAGGGGTTGCATATTATAGATTCTCTTTTGCTGCAGCCAGCAACTTTCGCACCTCGAACAATTCCTCATTTAATAGTTTTGTTTGTGACTCGTACTGCATCACCTAGTCTCCCTGAGAAGCTTTCCGCATGATTTATTTAGGTTGGCAATCTAATTTTTGCATGATGCCGTCACTTCTCGGAAAGCAGAAACTCAAGTTCCCTTATGTAGGTCGCATTGTCGCTCTGTTCCCGTTCATGCTTTATTCTCTCGACACGCAAAATTAATGGCAACTCGGCTTACAGTGATGCTGCCCGCTCCATCGTCCTCTGAACTTGACTTTGACATGGTGCAGCGTTTTTCTCATGGATGAGCAGCTTGAAGTTATCGTACAATGCTGTCTCCGTGTGGGCCCTCTTCCCCTAAAGCATGGACGGCGTCTGAATAAGAGAATCGGTATCGTGAGTTTCAGGGGTTTCTCTCAAAGTGCAACTGCTGGGATAGCTTGTATCTTCTTGACTAGCAACCTGTGATGACTTATGTGGTCCTGACTTCCAAGCAAATTTATTATGCTGGCTCGTGTGGTGGTTTATGATGCGTTGGGTGAGTTATCAGTAATATACTCAAGGTAACACGTACTTGAGGCGCGCTGACCTTCGCACTTCGAACAGAATATCTTACGCTTGTCGTCGCAAGCCTTGGTATCTTTCGTTTTGCATCGGCAGCATTATTTATCACGAGAAAGCACTCGCTTCCTCTGCGTCAGAGACATGTCGGTAAGACACGCTTTTGTGGAGTGATGTAGTGATGCAGAACACGCAAATATTTCTGCCGTCTTGAAAATCGTGTTGATAAGAAGTTGCCGTACGATTTTGCCCACTCAAAGATTGTGAAGAGGGGCGTAGCGTCTCTTTGCTTGGAGTCAGTGCTGAAGACGTCGTGCCCACCCCGCATGAAACTCAGTTTCATGAATCAGTTGAGCCGATTAGAGGCTCCTGGATTCTGTCGAGCGGTCATTACGGTCGTTGCTGAATCACTTCCGCAGAAGTCTAAACGTGGAGCGCGGGAAGCGATGACAGCTACCCAGCCCTTGAAAATTAGGCCATAAGTTGTGCCATATATCCAAAAGTGCGTGCGGTAGTAAAAAGGGCGGCTGCGAAAAGAAGCATGAGAGCACCTTTGTTAAGTTTTCCATGGGGGTCGTGTACTCCGTGCCCTTATACTGCGAAAAAGTGTACATGCCAAACCGAACGATGTATTAATGACTAGTGAAAGGAACACGCCCAAAAATGAACAAAACGAGATGACAAGTATACGCACCTGATCGCGCATGTCATCTCGTGTGGTTGTGACGCATGATTATGCGAGACAAAGATTCTAGGCAGAAGCGCAAGTGAAACTGCACGCAAAGCGTTAGAGGCGTTTTTCATTTAAAAAATAAAGATCATTTTGTGAGCCCATTCGCTATCATTCTTACCAAGCAAATTCCAGTTTATCGGTACTGGGCTTTCAAATTGAGTAACTGTATGTATTGATAAGGTATGCTGCTGGACTTCTGTAGTGTTAGTGCGCACATGTGTCCCATGTATATATTCAATCCTTCGAGCTATGAATAAATCAGTTGGAAGTGAGCGCCATGTGTGCTTGATGCTTGAGTGCATCGGTGTGTGAGTGATTGGGTCGTGTGTTCGTGCTCGAATTAACTTTGAGAAGTGTTGCACACAGTAGCCCAACGACAAATTCTTTCATAGGAAGAGTTTTTCAAAGGAACAGATGAAGTCGGCTGGTGCCAGCAGTGACTTCAGGCTGGCTGGTTCGACGCATGTTGACCACCGCTGTCTCGCCCGCTGCTATTCTCCTAGTCAGCTTTTTACCAGAACTCCAGTTCAACTGAAAAACTTGAGAAGGCCATGAAGCCGTGAACAAACAGCAGCGTGGTCTGTAGCGTCTTGAGCGGCGCAAGCCTGGTGATATAAAACCACAACGTCTCGGGGTAATGCTTCGAAACTCCTGTCACATGGCTTGTGTATTGTGATTCACAGCGAATAACATTCATAACGAATGTAATTGCGATCTCGAGTTCAGGGGTCAATACGTCCATGTAAATTCCCATTCGCAATTGATGTGAATGTTATCGGCAGGCTGCTTGATACCCAATACTTGGCGCATATATTCACATAACATTGCCTGGCTGGTTCAAAATGTATTGTGACGCAATAAAACAGCATCAGTAGATATAAAAGTATTCGTACACATTCAAAGCAGTACTAAGTTACAGCCATTCACAATTCGCAGTCAGCAATATTTGGAATCGTGACAGCAGTTATGAGTGTCATCGCAATTGTGGATGATTAGTCCTAACGTACGTTAATTTGTATGCAGCTGCTGTGAATTAAGCGTCAGAAACGACTGAAGTGCCTCAAGCTTGCCATTAAAAACATCACCGACGACGAGGGACTTAGAGCTGCGCCTACACGCCTGGTTGTTTGCGCGAGGCTTCGACTTCAACGGTGATTAACACAGTACTGTGGCGCTTGCCAAGAAAGCATAACTAGTTTGATCAGAGTAGTACTAGGTGGTACTGGGTGATCAAAGTGATGCAGCTATCACAGGCAGCTAGAGAGAAGTTGAGAAGGAAGATGTGGCAGTATAATAACAGCTGGCCCAGGATCGGGTGTTGTCTCTTGTTCTGTGTCCAGCCCATGAGAATGGCGCAGTCCGACAAGTGAACCCTTTGCAGGAAGGTACCGGTACGTGTCTTCGCGGTTTCTCGGCAGCGCGGGCTTCTCGATTGAGGAACGCCGTTCACACTTCCTTGGCGGCGGGATGCCGTCCAACGCTTCAGCTACCCTTCAGACCACCAGTGGATGGCGTCCAGGCCTCCCCTGTGGTTCTAGGACATGACCTGATAAACACCCTGTCAACGCTTCACGGCAGGCATCCGCACCGGCTCCAGACCTTTCGGAATGCCACTCACGCTTCTCATGGCCCATATTCCTGTTGCAGTACTCTTCCAACATACGAACCGCCACGGAACGCCGTCCAGGCTACCCTGCTCGTCAATCTCACCGGCGTGAGGGCTGCAACCGCTACTTACTCGAAGACTGCGATCACTGACTTGCCGGGCTTCACACCCGAGAGCGCCACGGATCTGCGGCGTACCATCGCGCTACTCCACGTCGGGACTAACGAACTGATAGCGTTGATCTCCGAGCAATCTCCTACAATGTTGCCAGAATGGTGTACTATTAACGTAGTGTTGGATGTGGCTGCCTCGCACGACCTTGACGCAAGCCCACCAGAGCAACACAGGGAGCTTTAATCTTCTCTCATCGAGCTCCCGCACCAGCTGGGCTGCTTCGCGTTTGTTATCTCTGTGTTGCCACCTACTACCCCACCATCACCGACCGTCTGTGAACTACCAGAACTTCACGGGTTCCTGAACAACGCTGACAGGTGGGTGGGAACCGTGAACGTGCTAGCAGTGCGTGAGGCTTGGACGGAGCCTCAGAAGCGGTGCGTGGCCATAGACCGCCTTCGGAAAGGTGCAGCGGCGTGGCACCGGTATGAAGGCGTGAAGCAGCTCTGCTGCGCGGACTGGAGCTGCAAGTTCATAGCTGCTTTTGACCGTATGCCTAGCCACCTCTCCGCCACCACCCTGTCCAACCAGAGCACAACCGAGGGTGGAACTCGGGAGGGGTTCCACCTCGAGGCTGCTGTTGAGCATGCCATTTCCTCACTTGAGCTTTCGGACTCGTCGACGGAACCCGAATCAAATACAACACAGCCACGACTACTGCCGAAGACAGCTGTCGTGAAGGGCGCCACTCTGACGTGTTTCAGATCACGGATTGCGCGTCGGAACCGATTTCTCGAACTTCTTTGACAGAGACTCCATGGCAGTCATTGGCCGAATGTGTGGGTGAACCCCTCGCACAATCGCACAAGTTAAAACAATTCAAGCAATATTCTCCAAACGTGTGCCCGTTTCTTCAAAACCCGATACTAGCATGGCCAGGCGTATAGATGCGCCCCAGGCAGACGTAGCTGCCATCCGCGAATCAAACTACATGGCGTGCGAGCCCGCTGATGCCAAGCACGGTGTACCACGTGAATGCCATGCGGCTAACCCCGAAGGTGGTCTCGTTGCAAGTGGTGCCAGTCACAAGTACAAACATGGTTCGGAGCTGCCGGACACCGTATTTTGTCCGAGTCACCACAGTACAAAATACTGCGATGAAAGCGAGGGCGAGACTGCAATGTCGAATCTTGGTAATCACGTCCCATTGCCTGTGTGGGCACGCGCATTTTTCGTTGCGAAAGTGCATGCCAACCGGGCACACAACGTGAACCTAGACCAGACCACCATGATAAAGGTCCTGCTAGGCGTTCGGCGACCACTGCATCACGTACAGGGCCGCCCGCCAGAACCATCACAAAGGAAATTTTCCGCCAAAGCACGTCAGTGCAGGGAACTTCGACCACTACGGCAGAGCCAATGTCGTCCTCTAGAGACACTTTGCACGGACCTCTCATCCTTTGTACAGTGTGGTCCGGGGCGACCACTATGGTTCAGGCAACCCCGGCCATCTGAAGCACTGTTGGCTGCTCTAGCACTCGTAGTCATGGCCCAGTGTGAATGCTAAGAGTGGCTCGGCTATCAAAGGGCAGCTAGAGCGAAGTAGAGAAGGAAGAAAGGGTAGCATACGAACAGCAGGGCCAGCATCGGGTGTTGTTTCTTGTTCTCTGTCTATTGATTGCTGATTTGTGGGGTTTAACGTCCCAAAACCACCATTTGATTATGAGAGACGCCGTAGTGGAGGGCTCCGGAAATTTTGACCACCTGGGGATCTTTAACGTGCACCCAAATCTGAGTACACGGGCCTACAACATTTCCGCCTCCATCGGACATGCAGCCGCCGCAGCCGGGAATCGAACCCGCGACCTGCGGGTCAGCAGCCGATTGTTCTCTGTCTAGTACTTGACACTAGGTTTGCAAACACTCTTCCTGAAATTGTGTCCGCAAAATTCCATTTTTGTTCTGCTACTAGCGAGTCTAACGCTGCATCCAAACAACAGTGAGCGTGTCTAAATATGACCGACAGGAGGCGCTATCGCACCAAGTCAGATGATGAGAATCGCCGAGCTCAGAACAGCGTTGGCGACAGAGCAAGAGAAAAGGAGGCCAATGAGAGAAAGACTGAAGTCCGCCGCGGAAGCGCTAGCGAAGCTGAACAAAAAAGTGACCTACCGAGAGAACAGTAGGCAACCGACAACCAGAACGGTGAGATGGAAAAGCAAGCAAGTTTGGAAAAAACAGGTTTAGCCGGTTCAACTGTCGCAAGGCCCAGCTTCAGCGAGGTAGTTGTGGGGCAGGGAGGGAACAAAGCAGGCGGCGTCACAGGTACAAGTAGCCGCCAGGTGCAGAACGCTCCAGCTGAAAAGTGACAGCATGTGATAATCGCCGGAGACTCGAATTTAAATCGATGCACAGAAGCCATCAAAGAGAGGGTAAGAGGTGACAAGAGGGTTGCAGTAGGGGCGTTCCCAGGACGCAAGCTGGAAGCAGTCATGAGGCAAGCGACCGCAAAGCTCAAAACGACAGCTGATAGACGAAACCTCGTGATAATTTCAGGCGGTTTAAACGATGTCTTAAATGAAGATGCAGCAGGACTTGCAGCCACACTGGCGAAAGGCGTCGATGACATGCGCGCCACTTCTCCTAAGGTACAGGTAGTGATATGCACTATACCGGAGGTACCGGTGCGTGATAGCAACCTGCAAAGAGCGGTGGTCAACGCAAACCAATAGATATGGCGGATGAGTCGAGAGAGAGGCTTTGAGGTGGTGGAAATAAACAGAGAGGTGCATAGGTGGGGGGGTTTTCAACGAGACAGAATTCACTTCGAAGGGCGGCTAGGTCTTGAGGTGGGTTGGCGACTTGCAGGACGCACAGTAGCTTTTTTGGGGGGCAAGCGAGCCCTTCGGGGTGCAGGCAAGCTAGTAACGAGGAAAACAACCAGGGAGACTCTTCGACAGGTGGTATGGAGAGATACGATTCCAAAGTGGCACCAATATCTAAGATAGGTAGAGTCCAGGGCTTAAATAGACGTAGCCACGAGCGCCGAGCCAATTCAGACATTGGGTATATTAACATGCAGGGTGGTAGGAACAGGCTGAAGTGGGAAGAGAGAGAAGAACAGCTAAGGGAAGAGAGACGGATGGTATACGGTTTTGTAGAAACACATCTCCGGGACATGGAACAACCTCCGAACAATCCGGACTACGCGTGGGAATATTGTAATAGAACAAAAGGCAGCAGAAAGGGGGGTGGTATTGGGGAATTCATTCATAAAAGTACAGACTGGCAAAGGGTCAAGCACGAGTGCAAGGAACATTTATGGCTAAAAGGGAAAGTGGCAGGTCAAATGACACTCCTTGGTTTTGTGTACTTGTGGACGGGAGCAAAGACCAGAGAGAAAAACCAGGCAATGGTAGAGTGTATATCAAAGGACATTCAGGAGTTAGGAAGAGAGTGCGAGATAATTATACTAGGTGACATGAATGCGCACATAGAAGATATAGATGGGTATACCGACCCGACAGGCAAAATGAGCATGGATATGTGTGAAAGGCTTGATTTGATCATTTGCAACAGTACCGAGAAGTGTGAAGGGCAAAAAACATGGGAGGTAGGAAGGCTTCAATCGACGATAGATTATGCACTGATGTCACATAGGATGTATGATAAGCTCAGGGGAACGCACATAGATGAAGGTGGCTCCAGAAGTCTGGGTAGCGATCACAAACGTATCAAGCTAAGTTTTGGAAGAGCAGTGAAACTGGGAAGGAGACAAGATGAGCAACTACAGGAAAAATTTTATCCAGAAAGGCAAATTGAAATAGCACTCAAGAAATTGAGAAAGTAATCACGGAGGATAATAAGGCAGTGTGGAAATACATGAATCTAATTAGACTCTTTGAGCTATAGCTTGCTAAGACGCGTGACAAGTCACCCCGGAAAAGAAGACACAAACCCAAAAGTTGGTTGGATGAGGAAGTTAAGAGAGCCATAGCAAAGCGCCAGGAAGCCTCTAGGGAACACAGACATGCTAAGCAGTGGGGTGAACCGACAGATGATGTTGAAAGAAAATGGGCAACCTTTCTAAGCTGTAGAAGAGATGCATCCCTTTTGTTCAATGAAAGATTACATGGAAGGGAGCTCAGTGGCTGGCAGAAGTACATAAGAAGATAGAAAGGCAGCTGCGAAATTTTGGAACCATCTAAACTTCCTAAGAAATGAGACGAGCCTAAAGCAGAGTTTTATTACTACAGCCCATGGTGCTAGGCTAGAAGGGGACGAAGCTAATGAATATATAAGAACAAGGGTGACAGAAAAATTGCAACAAAGAAGTACTTTGTGCACCACAATAGAGAAGGATGGATCAAGTGGCGCAATGGCTCCATTTTCACAACGAGAGTGGGAAAGTGCTGAGAAAAGGGTTCCTAGTAGTACATCCACAGGCCCAGATGGCATTCCAATTATGGAGATAAAGACGTAAGGTCCGAAGTCTAAGCAGGCTTTGAAAGAGGCAGTGAGCAAACTAATAATCGATGGTGAAGTTCTCGATGGATGGAAACTTAGCAGGATGAGTATGATCTCTAAAGGAAAGGGAACAAAGCTGACATGAACAACTACCGTCCTATAACAGAAACATCAGTGGTCTACAGGCTGGTGATGAAGATTTTGAAGGAAAGACCACGGGCATGGATAGAGGATGAGGGGGTGCTGGGGGAACTGCCGAATGGGTTTCGGAAACACAGGAGGTTCGTAGACAATCTGTTCTCACTGACGCAGTGCATCGAAATAGCAGAAACAGAACACGGGTCCCTGTGGCTAGCATTTTTGGATATCAAGGAAGCATACGATAGCGTGTTCAAGAGGACTTGTGGGGAATACTGGACACAATAGGTGTGGAAGATTGAGTTACTAATCTTTTAAAGGGTATGTATAAAAGTAACACGGTAGTTGTAAAGTGGGAAAAACAGGTATCGAAGCCTGCAGAGCTGAAACGGGGGCCTAGGCAGGGGTGTCTCCTGCCACGCTTATTATTCATGATGTACCTACAAGGATTAGAGGCCAAATTAGTGGGAAGTGGACTGGGCTTCAACCTCTCTTTAGTCAAACAAGGAAAACTTATTGATCAGGCACTACAAGCATTATGTACGCAGATGATATAGTGCTAATGGCCAACAACAAGAAAGATTTGCAGAGATTGATGGACATCTGTGGTAATGAGGGAGATAGGTTAGATTTTAGATTCAGCAAGGAAAAATCAGCAGTCATGATTTTTAATGACAACGACGGTAGTGACCTTAGAATACAGGAGGTCATGCTAGAGATTACAGATAAATACAAATGTCTGGGCGTATGGATAAGCAATGGGACCGAGTACCTCAGGGAACACGAAATATACGTAACGAATAAAGGTAACATGAATGCAGCAGTGATGAAAAATAGAGCACTGTGGAATTACAAGAGGTATGATGTTGTGAGAGGAATATTGAAAGGGGTCATGGTTTCTGGGTTGACGTTCGGCAATGCAGTCTTGTGCATGAGATAAGTTCAAACAAGATTAGAATTTAACCAACGTGGAATAGATAGGCTTCCTTAAGAGCTTACGGGAATACAGCGAATCAGAGTGTACAAGGTGATATGGGATGGACATCATTTGAGGGCAGAGAAGTTAGCAGCAGGATAAAGTTTGAGAAGTGATTGAGAGAATTGGGGGAGGAGCGTTGGGCTATGAAGATATTCAGCTACTTGTACATGAAGAATGTCGACAGAAAATAGAGGAAGTGATTTAGAAAATTTACTGGTAAATACTTAGAAAACAGTTGGGAGCCAAACCAAAAAAAATTATCGGTTAAGAAGAAGGTGAAGGCAGCTGAGACCGATATGTGGAGAATTTGCATGATTAAAAAGTCTGCACTAGAGATTCATCGAAGTTTTAAGCAGGAAATTGCCAAGGAAAAGATCTATGATAATACTCGGGGTAGTTCTCTACTGCTTGAGGTCAGGACGGGAGTATTGCGAACCAAGACATATCAGGCCGAATACGATTGGGTAGACATAGTATGCAGTGCGTGTGGAGAGGAAGCGGAAACTGCCGAACACTTGATAATGTTCTGTAAAGGGCTACACCCTATATTTCAGAATGATGTCACAGTTTTTATAGCACTGCGGTTTAGAGACAGGGAGGGCTAAATAGACTTTAGTCGCGTAGAGTTAACAGAAAGGAGGTTATCTGATTGGTGGCTAAAGTCAAGGCACGAGTGAAAATAAACACTTCACTACAAAGTACGAATCCTCAACCTCACTATTTAGAGAAAAAAATAAATCTAGTTTTGGGTTTACTAAGTATTACGGCTTGGTGGCGTTAGCCATTGCCCGATCTAAAGGGTACACCTATATCCATCCATCCATCCGTCCGTCCGTCCGTCCGTCCGTCCGTCCGTCCGTCCGTCCGTCCATCCGTCCATCCATCCATCCATCCATCCATCCATCCATCCATCCATCCATCCATCCATCCATCCATCCATCCATCCATCCATCCATCCATCCATCCATCCATCCATCCATCCATCCATCCATCCATCCATCCATCCATCCATCCATCCATCCATCCATCCATCCATCCATCCATCCATCCATCCATCCATCCATCCATCCATCCATCCATCCATCCATCCATCCATCCATCCATCCATCCATCCATCCATCCATCCATCCATCCATCCATCCATCCATCCATCCATCCATCCATCCATCCATCCATCCATCCATCCATCCATCCATCCATCGGAATCTGGAAGAGAGAATACAGCTGCACAAAGTGATTTCACTATCGCGTTGTGCGTAAAAAAGTTGCTGAAACTTTAACCACAACCTCTAATAAACATCTGAACATCGCTTAGACTTGCTTCAAAATGTAATTTTTGTAATCTCTTGTCAAGCGCCTGTTGACGACATTAGACATGTCACGATTCCAGTGTTCGGTGAACACATTCAACGGGTGAATGTCATTTAGTGTGAATGTCATTCACTGTGACCATGTAGCAGCTAATGTCATCCGCAAAAATTGACATTACAGCTGCCGTGTGACAGGGGTATAAGTGCGGTGTCATAGAGCATCAACAAAAATGAAGCCTGCTGTAGACTTCAGCCCTCGGATGTTCACGAGCACTTTGAGTTGTCGGAGGGCTCTTGTCTCACCGGATGCTCGGACAGGAGTCAGATGACGCAATCTTAAAATGTATGCCTGTTTCTGAAGAGGCTTCTTCTCGAAACGCTGATGTAGCGTCTTTACAGCATCCTCATAACATGCTTCAGTCATTGGAAGACCGGCAACAGCTGAAATAGCGTCCTCTCAAGAACTCTCGCAAATAATGGAACTTCTTTGTCGTGGTCAGAGTGGCGTTGTTATGGTCAATGTGGGCAAACCGCTCCAAAAACCCCGACCATTTACACGCATTCCAAGAGAAGGGCGCAATCGTCAGTTTCGATCGCCTGGCTCCCGTCTTGTCTGATGGTGTAACGATTGTATGCGTGACCATCACCGATACTTTTTTCAGCTAGAGTGCTTAAAATGCGTTTCCGCCTGCTTAGCAGCTCAGCCAGGATTCGCGTCGTGTTGTCCTCGTACTCAAGCAAAGTGTCATACACGGCTTGGAAGTCCTAGTTCGAGATGAGACTAATTCTTTGATGATCTTGCTTAACTCATCATTATTCGTTTTCAGCCTCTCGTAGACTGGATCGAGGGGTTCATGCGTCGCAATGTCATTGCGAAGTAAGGCACTTGGATGATCCCGCTGTTCAGGGATCGTCGTAAAGTCCACTTCGCTTTAAGCTTGTCATTGTCTTCCAGGCCACTCGTTGCTTTCGGCTGGACTATATCGGTCGGTCGGCACCAAAATGTTTGAGATATGGCGTGTAGCGGCAGTGGAGGGCCTAAATTGTGTTGAAGTCTAGAGTTAAAAAGAGGCTTTCATTTACAATGCAGACGCTATTAAGACCCTGCTACTACATTGACTACCGCGTTTCTCCTCTTCTGCTTGCTAGCCCTTCCTCTTCCGCAACTGTCGGTCTGCCAGCACTCATGATGGAATCAACATCATGTCGTCCATTCGTCCCTACACAGTATATTCTATCTATTCCCTAAAGAAGAAGTGGTCCAAAAGAGCATGCCATAAAACGGTCTGGAACACATTTACAGGACTTCAATAGATGCCACGAAGAAGAAAATATTGGTGACAGTCCAGAATAGGGCAGTTTTTGCCAGGAGGACCACTCTCTCTTCAAGTCCAGTTACAGCCATTACGTCCATGCAAATAAGCACGACAGCGATTGGAGAAAAAAGATGATGTCGCTAGTATCGCAAAATATTTCTGTACCGTACATTCCGATCGTTGTATACTTTTTCGACGAGCTATTTAGAGACCAAATGCAATGTTGCAATATATATGAGCCTAATAAAAAGTTCACTCCTAGATCTGGCACGAAGGTGCCTCTAGGGCCCAAGGACTCTCAGCTGCCATCTAGGGGAGATGATATTATTCCTCTGAAAGTTGCCATTTAAAATAAAGTTGTTTTAGGGGCGAAGCTCTTTAAAGTGGTACCCGTTCATCCCTGGCAGTCGTTGTCGTAGTCGTAGTGTGTAACCAGTCTTACCTTTTGACCTGCAAGGTGGTGCCGGTGGGAGATTTCTCCTGTGCGTTGTTGAACAATAAAAAATTCGCAGAGTGCGCGTTTATTGAAAGCCGAATTCTCCTGTATCTCATTCACCATAAGCAACCATTGCCATGTGCATTGAGCACTTTCTGGCAAGAAAGGGTTGCTATGTTATATTCACTGGGCGTAACCTCCTTGTTTTTAGAAAGGTTTAGCGAGCGTTAAGCCGCAGTGGCATGAATACAGTGAACTAGTATATACCATGAACTCGAGGTGGTTAAATGTGGGAAGTAGACACGAAGCGCAAGCCGTAAAAAAGTGTGCGTGTGCCACCTCTCGTTTAGTCCTTGGAATGTGCGCTGAATGTTGCTGCTCCTGTGTTCGAAATATACGATGAAAAGATGCGAGATAGTGGTACTTGGGGTGTTTACTAGATTGACGAAAGGACACACACACAGACGCATGGACGGACACTTAGATGGCAACACGGACGGATGGAGGCATGAACGGACGCAGGGGCGGATGCTTGGACGACCGCAGAGACAGACGCGCAGATGGACCTGCGGACGCACGAACAGGTGCACGCACGGACGGGCGGATGGACGTGTGGATGGTCACACAAACGGACGCATGGACGGACGTAAGCAAGAACGAATGGACGGATAGCTGCTTCGACCCACTCTCCATCATTCACCACGTGGGTGTGCAGCCAATTTTTTCTCTCTCTCTCTCCTCAGTACTGACGATATTTGGCTATCTATATTTTAGCCGCAATATAGTTTCGTGGAATTTAAGGAAGAGGAACGTTCGGGCAGAGTTCTTGTCAGTATCTGTTGAAGTACATTTGGGTCTTTTAGAAAAGAAAAAGCCTAACATGTTCTGATTCTCAGCAGTTCAACATGAGACAAAACACAGGGCAAAAGACAAAGCAGAAGGGACGGCATGATTTACGGGTATTGCTGAATTTGGAACTGCGGAATTTTTTTGTTTTTTTTTGTTTTTTTTTGTGTGAAGAACAGTGTAAGCGGTACTAAGCAGGAAGAGAGCAGAGCACAATGACGTACGCACCGCAAGGACATTAGTTCGTCTGAAAGTAACAAGAAGGGCTTACTTGAAGGCCACCAATGAGTACGGCAGGTTTGGAACCTCGTATTTCAAATGAAAATGTGTATGCGGTGATTTAGGCAAATAATAATAATTATTGGGGTTATCACGTTCCATAACCACAATATTATTGTGAGGGAAATCTTAGTAGAGGGCTTCGGAAGTTCCCACTATCTGGCGTTCCATAAGGTGAGCCTAAAGCGAAGTACATGGGCCTCAAGCATTTTCGCCACCGTCGAAATTGCGGATGGGACGGCCATGAAAACTCTTCGGTTCATCACTGGAGCACCGTAACCACTAGAGTGCCACGACCAGTGGCGATTCAAGCATCGCGCTTGAGTGGACTGTTTAGTGCATGACAGATTAAGAACAAAAGAGCGCCTAATGAGTGCCCATTGCCAATTCCGGGATATAGCTCAGGTGACGACGCACGCACCAGATGCAAACTTGAAATATACTCGTTTTGCATTTTCCAACCACTCCATGCCTCTTGTGAGACGAACTATTGTGAAAGGCAATAATTCAGGTATATTTTATGAAAACAGCAAAAAAGACATTACTTGTAGCGAACAGTGGGAGCACATGCTTGCGGAATTCAAGCGTCGGCTGGCGTCTGTCGCGGCAGTCATGGCGTGTGCGCTCGCAGCAGGTGTGGCAGAAAAAAACTTTCAGGAGTCGAACAAAATATTAAGTGTCTCAATAACTCGGAATTGATTGTTAATTAGTTGTTAAATAAGATTACTTCATTAATCAGTCTGTGGCTTGTAGTGAGCCCTGCTTTTATTTTGATGAGATAATCTTCTATAGAAAGGTTTACAAGAACTTAACAGCATCCTACAGCATTGCTCACAAAAATTTCCCAAAAACAAAAAAATGGCATGCAGTGTGCAGCAGGGGTGGAAAAAATGGCAGCATATCCACAAAGTGAGTGATGAAGAGTGGGGCGAAGCATCCGTCCATCCATTCGTTCTTGCTTCTGTCCATCCATGCGTGCGTCTGTGTGGTCGCCCATGCATCCATCCGGCCGTCTGTGCGTGCGTCTGTTCGTGCGTCCATCCCTGCGTTCATCGATGCATCCGCTCCTGCGTCCGTACACGCGTCCATCCGTCCGTGCAGCCATCCGTGCGTCCGTATATGCACCTGTCTGTGTGTCCATTCGTCCACCTATTCAAAACTCCAAGTACTACCATCTTGCATCTTTTCATTATATATTCCTGATATAGAAGCAACGTCATCCATCGGACGTTCCAAGTACTGAACGAAAAGAGGCACACGCGCACTTTCTTACGGCTTGCGCGTCGTGTCTACTTCCCAGCTTTAACGACCTCGAGTTCATGCTGTATACTAGTTCACTGTATTCATGGCACTGCGGCCCAACGCTCACTAAACCTTTTGAAAGCCAAGGAGGTTACACCCAGCGAGTAAAACGTAGCAACCCTTTCTGGTCAGATAGTGCTCAATGTACATGCCAATGGCTGCTAAGGGATAATGAGAGACAAGAGAATTCGGCTTTCAGTTAATGCCCACACTGCAATTTTTTATTGTTCAATGACGCACAGAAGAAATTTCCCATCGGCACCACCTTCGAGGTCAAAATTTAAGACTGGTTACACACTAAGACTTCTACTACTACTACTACAAGGGACGAATGCGTGCCGATTTAAGCAGCTTCGCCTCTAAAAAAACGCTGGCCTTAAAAATTCAACGCATGGCAAGGGGGACACACCGGCATGGAGATTGACTGTGTGCTCTGGGACTACATTGCGTAAGCGCCGTGTCTTCGTGTGTAGGTTCACTAGCGCTGTTCGCTAAATGCAAGCACAAAATAAACGGTGGCCAAGTGCCGCACCGTCCTGAGGGAAATACCTGGAGATACTCCTGGGCGACGCCACGATGCCGTCGTTCTTGGCGCGCAGCTGCACGTGGTTGGAGGCTCGCTGTGGCGGAAGCCGATGGTCGAGCGAGGCCGTCGGTGAGACCCTAGCGTGCTGGTAGCCCTGCGGTGGCGGGACGTGGCTCGCCCCTGACCCGCCGCCGTGCGGCCGGCTCGCGGCCCGCATCGACGACCACATGTTGCCGAACAGGGTGTGGTTGCGCTGCACCGCGGCAAAACTCCCTCCTGTTTGCAACTACAAGACAAAAGTCTAGACGCAGCTGCGCACAAAAATGCAGTTTAAGAAGTGACCAGTTCTAAAATCCACTTGATATGCATAACGCATACTTGAGCTGCACAGTTCCAGCAGTCAGTGCCCCACTTCTGCTTGCTTATTGCAATTACTGTAGAAATTACTTACAAGTAGTGATCAAGAATTTCATGCTGATTTCAATATATGCCCATATGTCTGGTTACCGTGAAACAGTCTTTTTTTTCTTCTGAAAGCTTGCAAGTATCTAACGTGCTGGCTTGGGCGAGTTGGTACGACATTATTCACATAAAAAACAGCGCCAATAACGAGGGACAAGAAAAGAAGGAGACAGACTGCGGTACTAACTCACAACAAGATTTATTTGCTGGAACCGCACAATATATACTTCGGCAGTCTCTGATAAAAAAGGAAAAAATACAAAACAAATAAAACAGAATCCACCTAACAACCGCGTAATCATCGCCACAACGCACCATGAACAACACGTGTGCTAACGTTCTGAAGGAAATCTATTTCTTTTTGTGATAGCGCCATCGAAGGCCTGCTCACACATGCACTACCCAGCCTTTCTATTTTTGCAGCCTCATAAATTTCACGTATCATCTGGTCCCGATGATGCCTAATGACGGCACAATTATGAAAATCGGGGACACAACCGCAGTCTTGGCAATGAATGCCGAGGTGGCCCAAAACTGTAGAGGACATAACGATTGTGAAGATTACTGATAAGAACTGGTACAAGATCGGCGAGCGACGTCACTCAGTATTGACACTGAGAAAACTTGTGCGTTTTGTTATTTGGAGCAATCGACCGTCACACACCTCTAGAATCCAAATGAAATCGCACCAGTAATGACGGAAGAAACCAGGAAAGCCTTGTAAGGAATGAAAAGAGGCAAAGCTGCTGGTGAGAATCAAGCAACATTAAACATGCTGAAAAACAAATGACTGGTTGTGTTCGAAAAAGTAGCCACTCTGTTTAATAAATGTCTTCTGACAGGGAAGGTACTAGAATATTTGAAGAATTATCACATCACCTTGTTCTAAACAAAGGGCACGACAAGGACTTCAAGTATTACACGCTGATCAGCTCGCCCTCGGTCCTATAAAAGCTGTTTACAAAGGTATTTGCTAACAGAAATAAGACAACTATAAAATTTAATCAAAGAAATAAGCAGAATATTGAGCAGGCTCCTCAACAATCGATCCTATTCATACTATCTTCGAATACACCTAACCACTACACATGTCCTTCATAGATTACGAGAAGGTATTTGATTCAGTGGAGTTATCAGCAGTAATGCAGACATTGCAGAATCAGGGCGTCAACGAAACATGTGTAAACATCCTGAAAAAAAAACCTACAGAGGATCAACTGCCACCAAAGTGATTTTTAAAGAAAGCGATATAATACCATTAAAGAGGGGTGTAAGACAAAGTGACACAATCTTCTCAATGCTATTCACCTCGTGAATACAAGAAGTTTACAGAGGATTAAAATGGGAAAAGTAAGAGATAAGAGCTTAATTGAGGATACCTTCGCCAATTACATTGCATTGGTAAATAACTAACAGTACGCATTGCAATCAATGATTACTGAATTAGAAAAGAAGGGCAAAATGGTTTGTCTTGAAATCAATCTGCGAAAACGAAAGTAATGTACAACCACCTCGGAAAAGAATAGCGCTTCGAGATATGCAAAAATGCATTTTAAGTTCTAAAAAAAGAGTACCGTTTACTTAGTACAGGTAGTAACAGCGAAGTCGAACGACGAAGATTGAAGTAACAAGAAATATAGGAATAGGGTAGAGGACAATCGGCAAGCACTCTTAAATCATGACTGATAGATTGCCTCTATCCCTCAAAAAGAAGAAATATAGCAGCTGCATCTTACCGGTACGTACGTACGCAGCAGAAATCTGGGGGCTTACAAAGATGGTTCAGCTTAAACTGAAGACGACGCAGTGAGCGATGGAAAGGAAACTATAAAGCTATAACCTTAAGAGACAAAAGAGAGCAGAGTGGGTCAGGCAACAAACCAAGGATATCATGGTTAAAATTGAGAAGAAGAAATGGATATAGGTTGGTCATTTTGCACGTAGGCTTGGTAACCGCCGATCAACAAGGATCCCAGACTGGATTCTAAGAGAAGGCAAGTGGACGGCGGTGGGGGACACAGAAAGTTAGGCGGGCAGATGAGATTAAGAAGTTTGCGGGCATAAAGTAGCACGAGTAATCACAGGACTGATTGAGTAGCGAAACGCGAAAGAGGCCTTTGTCCTTCAGTGGTCGTAGTCAGGCTGATGATTATAATGACGATGACCTCTACCATACATATAAAAAGCATGATACCAGTTCATTGATGAACTGGAGTACGCAGTATTCAACTCATATTATCTCATGATGTTGTGCTTATGTTAAAGTATGGTTTTGGTATGTAACACCGGTTAACCCATCAGGAAGTTTAATAGAAGTATACAAAATTAATGAGGTCGTCCAATCCAGCGAGTTGATTATTTAGTTGTTTACTCACCTATCTTATTTCACCTAGAATGCAAAAATAGACTAGGCAAATTAAACAGGGTTTTTTGTTTCCCCTTTGACAAGAATTTAGAGAGAAAAGGCACTCTCCCTACCACTCAATAGTTCAATCATAGCTTGAATACCGTTCAATAATTCAGAACCCTAATCAAGAGGCTAGCATCATCAAGAAGTAATGCTCAGATTACTCTTCCCATTCAAAAGCATCTAAAACCCAAAACAGCCTTTAACTTGAAACATTACAAAGCAGACGCAGTGTTTCCTTTAATAATATTTCGCAAGTTATAACACTACCTAACACCTTATGCTACCTCAATATTTACGACGCCAGGTGCGACGTTTCCACGCTCGGAGAAGTTCATCAACCAATATCCCGCGCTGATCTGCTTCCCTCTTTTGAATGCGAAGCATTTCTTTGCAAACTTCAGCGACTTTGAGCACATCTATCTATCTATCTATCTATCTATCTATCTATCTATCTATCTATCTATCTATCTATCTATCTATCTATCTATCTATCTATCTATCTATCTATCTATCTATCTATCTATCTATCTATCTATCTATCTATCTATCTATCTATCTATCTATCTATCTATCTAGACACCTATTACTTTAAGCTCTCCTGGCAGTTTGGATGATGAAATCAACACCAAACTTGGTATGGCATTACATGACTGTATCGCGACCATAATTGGCTAGTCACACCATGAATATCCCGAAATGTATGTCATGACTGCCTTGATTTACATATCATGGTCTCGCTGGCCTTGAGGTGCTTTCTTTCACCTGTTATGTTGCAAAATTGGCATGGTATGACATGACTGCATGGCGAACACAAGTGACAGACGGTAACATGGAAATAATGACATGCATGTCATGTATTACATGTAATAATATACAGTTGCACTAGGCTGGGGTCTGAGCCATCTTCTTGATTTCTAGCACTTTCTTTCTCTTCGTCTCCCTCCAACCCTGCCTAACATCCACGTGCACACACCCTCTTTGAAAACTCATCCCTCCTGGGGTGATACATGAAGACGTTTCCAATGGTCGCAAACTCCAGCGCACCATCATCGTTGGTGTAACCAACCCTTTTGAGAACGCCATGTTGTCATATGCGATCGGCACCACGCAGTAAGGTCCCATGTACACCTGCTTTGTGTCGGGAAGGCCTTTTCTGAAGAGCACCAGATCGTTCAGTTGTATCTGAGGTATCCGCGTGTTGTGGCGGCGGTCAAAGTTTCTCTGCATATTTTCCCGATATCGCTAGTAGGCTTCCGATGTTTTTTTGTTTTTTGCACAATTGCAGGCGCCCTGCAATGCAAAGTTCTTGATCAGCAGGAAGCACGGGTACCCTTCCGAAAGCTGCAAAATATGGGCTACTGCCGATGCTCGCAGTGTGCGCCCAATTGTGATGAGCAACAGTTGCCTCCAAGCAGCACTTCCATCCACCCTGAAAACCTAGATACATTGAAATGAACTGCTTCAACTTCCGAATGATTCTTTCATCCATGCCATTTCTCGCAGGTTGGTACGGAGTGCAGCGTCGCAATACAACTCGTTCCTTCACCCAATCTTGCAAACGCTTACTGAGAAACGCTGGTGTATCATCTGATATTACTAATTTTGTATTCTTGAACATCTCTCGACTCAAAAGAGTGATCACACTGTTTGCGTCTTCCTTTCCCGGCAATGCAGCCACTACTCCTGTGCACTGGTCTATCGCCACTGGGAAAGACTGCGTTCTTCTTACTCCTGCAGCCTTCTTCTTGAGCTCTGCGAAATCCAGACGAATGACTTCCAATGGTACGTCGGAATGTTGAGGCGAAACCATCTCGTCTGTTCTCTGAAAGTGCTTGGTTTTATGAACTTGACATTGATGACAAGACTGAGGATACCGCTGAACCTCCTCTTTCATGTGTTTCCACTGAAAATGCTGACTAATCTTGTGATATGTCTTCTAAAAGCCGTCATGTCCACCTGAGTGCGGAAAGTCGTAATGAAGTTCCAAAATTCGAGCCACCATTGTTTCTGGGACTGTGAACCTTCCGTTGTGGAACTTAAGTTCGTCAGTTCCCTCCCACAACAATGTTGCATTATTATTTTCCTGGGCAGGAATTACCGCATGTCTTGAAAGCGCATCTGCGTCTTCGAGGTGTTTTCTATGCCTGTGATGCACCACAAAAGTAAACTGCCGGAGTTCACTCACCCACCTAGCAATTTTTTTCTCGAGGTTCGGCGAGGTTAAAGATATTCGTTAAGGCTTGGTGGTCCGTACAGAGCGTGAACCTCCTGCCATCGAGATAAGGTCTAAATTAGCGTATGGCCATTAAGACTGCCAAGGCTTCCTTCTCTGTAGTCGTGTAGTTCAGTTGCGTTTTCAAAAAGGTGTACGAATAGTACCCGACGTTCCTCTGTTGGTGGCTGCATGGAGAGTCGGTATCTCTCTGATAAAGCACTGCGCCTGTGCCATATTAAGAAGCATCGGTGTTCAGTTCAGAAAGCAAATTGAAGTCTGGAAGAGTCAGGACCGGATCCGATGAAATAATGATCACAAGACTGTGATAAACAGATTCACACTCTGCTGTCCATTGAAATGGCACATTCTTTCTAGTCATTTTTGCGAGCCATTTGGTTTTCGTAGCATAATCTTTAATAGGTGGCCGGAAATGCCCCGCAAGACCCAGAAATACCCGCAAAGAGTGCAAGTCATATGGCTTCTGCATTTTTGCAATTCGTTCGACTGATTCCTGTATTGTTGTCTTTGTTTGGCTTTCAAAACTCTCCCGAGATACACCACTTTACTTTAGAAAATATCTTTTCTCTTGCCATTAATTTTGAGCTCGGCGTCAGAAATTGCTTGAAGTACACTAGCCAGATGATTTGATTGCTCTTCCTCTTTGCGGGAGGGTACTATTATATTGTCTATGTACACGTTACAAAACTTTCCGAGAAACGGTCTCGAGACATTGTTTATCATTTTCTGGAACCAAGCGGGGGAGTTCTTCCATCTAAATGGAAGTTTGTTATAGTCATAAATGTCAAAGGGCGCGATGAGGCAGAATCTTCCTTGCAATTTTCAGAAATCGGAACTTGCCAAAATCCTTCACATATGTCAATGCGCAAGAAAACTTTGCAGCCACCCGTGCCGTCTATGATAGAATCTATACGTGGCATACAAAACGCAAAAAGCTCAGTCTGCTTATTAATTTGTCTGTAGTCCGTGCAAACTCGAAGACTCCCATCTTCCTTTGGTGCAATGGTGAGGAGTGAAGCGAACGTAGACGTGGATGGATGGATGATCTGCGCATCCAACATCTTTTGAATCTCGTTCTGAAGCAGCACTCTCTCCTCTCGTGACATATTAGAGGGCTTTCTTCTCACCACCGTCGTATCACTGAGCTGGAATGGTACCCCAAACTTTGTAGTTGCCGTAGGAGAAATCCTTTCAAGCACAGCGAATCCGGGTAAAGCGTCCTAACATCTTCACCTGATGATGGCTTCCGCGGAGTCCTTGAAGGCAAAACTGCAGCACTGATAGTGCGGCGCTTTTCTTCTGTGGTAATTTCTCCTGTCCAGTAGATATCAACGCGAAGTGCACTAATGAATCAACGTGAAAGCAGTAAGTGATACGAAATTTCGTCGAGTACCAGTGCTTGCACAGTCACAGTGTTGAGGAGACGCGATATGGTTATACAAGTCCATTTATCGTGAACACCTCGTCTACCATCGTATCCGTGTACTTCTACTGGTCTTCCCTGTTTTACTTCCTACCTCTCAACAATATTTGCGTTGATAACAATGACGCTTGCTGCGCTGTAAACTCACTCCGTTCCTTTCCATCAACAAAAACAGATATGTACAATACAGTTGTATGAGACAAATAAACAGCTTCTCTTGATGTCGTCGACTGGAAGCCGAGACCCTCTCTATTTAGTTTTTTTGTTACGTCATAGAGCTCTTCGCCATGAGCCTTCCTGGTCGGTCAAAAAGGACACGGGTGTTGCAGTAGGTCTCCAGTTTGCAAGCGTGCGTCGTTGCTCAGCTCGTGTGGCTCCTGTATTCTTTGCAGCAGGTGTCACAGGTTCACGCTGGGTTCCTAGGTCCTGGAGGTAGAGGTTTCGCATTCCCTGCCAAGGTTCTTTGACCGTCTTCGGTCCTCGCATTCGTATTTACTTCTGGAAGTCTGAACTTAAACCATGGATGTTAAGTGGAACCATGGACGTCTCAGGAAAAGATGAGTCCGCCAGCTGTATCAAGTGAATTTTCTCGTAAAAATAGCTGAGTGCAGATCCAGACCTGAATTTTAACGTGATTGCTTTTTCCAGTACCAACACCTTGTTTTCACTGAAGGAGCTCAGAAAGCTTGCTTTCCACTCTATCCATAGTTTGTTGCTGTGAGCGTTGACATGGCATTTGTTCCAACTCTTGGCTATGCTCGATACGTTGATTGATGGATATGTGGGGTTTAACGTCCCAAAACCACCATATGATAATGAGAGACACCGTTGTGGAGGGCTCCGGGAATTTAGACCACCTGGGGTTCTTTAACGTGCACCCAAATCTGACCACACGGGCCTACAACATTTCCGCCTCCATCGGAAATGCAGCCGCCGCAACCGGGATTTGAACCCGCGACCGGCGGGTCAGCAGCTGAGTACCTTAGCCACTAGAACACCGCGGCGGGGCTATGCTCGATAAAAATAGTCGCATGTCTTTCACTTTATCTTCGTCGCTGTGCCAGTAGTTTTCATGGCATGCATACTCGTAAAACGCGAGCCAGGACTTGTGATTACTAGACTCTTCGTCAAACGTGCCTGGCTTCACGTGTTCGTGACTTGGTCTGCTTAATCGTTCCGTCGCGTTTACTAGCAAGCGCAATAAATCATTTTGTTGCCTATTTTGTTCTTGGTGCAGTTCAAGAAACTTGTTGAACAGCTCGACGGAACTGTTGGGCGAAGCAGCCGTAGCAGGCTTCGCGCCATTTCTTACTGGAGTCATCACGAAATTCTCATAGTCTTGAAGTTTTATGCCGATCATTAACATTCTTTTAGCAAGTAAATGGTTTAGAGTGAGCTTCATTTTAGTGCTTATATAGGAAACAAACGCGTCAGTGCTCACTGCTTCCAGAAGAGCTAGCTCTTCATCTTGGCGCATTGCAGTGAAATCCGGATGGCACCGCGTTTATTAGCTCCAATGTTGAAGTCCACCCGCATCTTGAATGTCTGCACACAATGTATACGTGGCTGCGCCAATTTGTAATAATACACAGATGCACTAGACTGCGGTGTCAGCCATCTTCTTTATTTCTAGCACCTTCTTCCTCTTCGTCTCCTTTCAACCCTTCCTAACATCCACGTACAATTCATGTCTCATGACTATACGCCACGCACATGGAACGCTTGCAGTCGTTTCGCTAGCCTCACAAATACCAAATTTGTTGTTACGATGCAAGAATGCATGACGAATGTATATGAACCATGCAAGAAAAACATGATAGTCATAAGATGCGTGTCATGATGAGTCATGACTACAGGCTACTGTCATGATGCGCTCGCGGCCGTCTCGCTAGCTTCACATATACCGAATTTAGTATTACGTGACGTGAATGCATTACGAGGGTATGCGACCCAGGGTGCAAACATGATAATCATGAGATGCGTGTCATATAACAACTTGACTACATGCCACACTCATGATGCGCTTGCGGTCGTTTCGCTAGCTACACGTACACTAAAATTGGTAATTTTGGACGTGAATGGATGACAAAGGTATGTGACTGGTGCAAACATGATAATCATAAGATTTGATTGATTTGATTTGTGGGGTTTAACGTCCCAAAACCACCATATAATTACGAGAGACGGCGTAGTGGAGGGCTCCAGAAATTTTGACCACCTGGGATTTTTAACGTGCATGATAATCATAAGATGCTTGTCATGTAACAACATGACTACATGCTACGTTCATGATATTTGCAGAAAAAGCTGTTAAGAGATCATTTGTTCGGATCACGCGAAGTCGTCGTTGTCCACCGCCACCGCCGCTGGTGTCCGTAACCACATCGCGAGAAAAAAAAACCTTGCACCAATGACACAGTGGGGCTTGAACCCGGGTCCACTTGGTGCCAGCCCAGTAGAGACTACCGCTGAGTTACGCCGGTGCTAGTAACTTGGTGTCCAGGTGGCCCTAGGCAGCAATGACTTAGCATCTACGGTACAGTGGGGCTCCAACGCGGGTCTGCAGAGTGCCAGCCCAGTATTCTACTACTGAGCTACACCAGTGCTTGTGACTTGCCAAACTTGCCTTAGGCAGGCTTGTGTCGGGAAAACAATCACGCTAATAAAATTTAAAAGCGTTTTACAACAGGGAAAGAGAAACCAGTCGTCGCGCCATGCGAATAGCGTAATGAGTGGGCCGTCGAATGCTCCGAACCATCACAAAAGGTAGTTCTTGTTCCTTTATTAGCTGTGGCGCACGCCCACTTCAGTCATATTTTCTCATCGTCGTCAGCCACTGCATGGACAATTGGCACAACATTCCTAGCAAGTGTTTAGCGGAAACTAAGTTTCTCAGAAGAATTACAAATAATAGCATAGCGAATGCCGGCCTGCTACCTAAAAGTTTATTTTTATTGCCCTAGGGGGTACCAAGCAACTGTGCTTGCAGTAGTTACCCAATGAGTATTTCGAAAATGCTCTGAAAGGCGGCCCTTGTAGCTTTCTCTGTGACTGTGCTGCATCTACCGTGCAGGCCTGGAGTGTTTTACTGAAGCGAGCACTTCCAGCTGCTATTGCCACTTTAAAGATGAAGACTAGAGACCAGATATCTAAAACCTTCACACTTCCGATGAAAAAGCTTTGCATTTCTCGCATGTTTGAGTACCAAAAGTTTTAACGCAACAAACTACGTATGCAGCCGCGCAACACTCGTTGGCTGGCCGTCGTGGCCATAGGCCGCTTCCAGAGAGGGCATCGCAATGGTTGACTCCGTAGCAGACGACGCGGTTGTCTCCACCCTCCAAAGTGGCGGAGGGAGGTACGCGCGTTGAGGAACCCTAGAGTTTTGTAAACACTCAGCGCCACCTCTCGACGTACTTTTGAGTAGTTCTAAGCCCGACTTCCCTGCACAGTTTACTGCGCAACCAGGTGCAACTACACCATACGAAAGCACAATTGAGCTATATATTAGGTGACTTTCTGCAATGAATCTTTAGAAAAAGAGCTACTAATTTCTCTCTGCTAGTTGGTCGCAACATCTAACCACCGTAAAATGCTTGCTGATTCACTCGCCAGAAGGACGGTGAAAACAAGAGCAGATGCGACTGCTCCATGCTCTACAAAAAAGACCCCAGTCGATGCTACTGTTGCGTTGTGAATTGCTACAGACGTAAAGGACTTCAGTTTGACTGCTTTCTGCAGCTTTGGCGAAGCAGAACGGCGAGAGCACTGGATACGAGCTGTTGTGTTGGGTAAGCGAATCGCTCGCGTTGTTCAAAATCAATGGCGTGAGACAGTGTCATCATGTAGGTCTCCTGCTATGGTTTTCAGTGGTTTTGACATGAAGGAGAACCATGGTAACTTTAATTATGCGTCTGAACAGAGTCTGTGACCGTGGTGCATGCCCTGAAGCAGTAGAATGGTGACGCGCGCGCGATCAACATAGCCCACGCTTCGACCATCAATATTCTGAAGTTGAGCAGCATCGCGCTTGAGGACTTTGACGGCTCTAAGTATCAGCTTTAACAAGAAAATTCGAAAACGTAATTACGTCATAGAAGTAAATCGCAAATTGATTGTGACCAGAACAAGATTTTTTCTTCTTTTCTGACGTTGGTCTCCGTGCTTGCTAGAACTATGTTGTAGGCCTCGGTTTTGCCTTTTGTTGAAGACGGACAAAGTGGAAACGCATTTATCCCCGTTTGCAGTATATACAAGCGGATTAAAACAGTTCAACGCACAGAAAGCAAGACATTTATAGAGAGTGCAACTGCAAAGGCGAAAGTCATCAGGGCTATTCGTGCCGAATAAAGCGAGCTTCGTTTCATTGATAGTAAACTAGATTGCTAGTGTATGCATTTCATAGTTTTCGCATCATGTGTGTGCCCAATGTAAAGTATTTATCGTTACAGAACGAACGTCGGAGTGCTTGCCTCGAACTTGATCTCATGTGATGCTCGATTGCACTCAAAGTGCCAGTTGCAGTACGCTAAATTTATTGAGACATCTTTCGCACAGTACCCACAGTTCTTTTTTGTGAGCTACCTACTTTTCTGAAGCGAGGTTTAATTTAAGGAAGAAGCTTGCCAGGCCCTTATTTTCAGAAGACTCGCCTCAAGACTAACAAAAGAGGAGGGCATATACGCACTTTCACTTGCCGACGGCTCGCTTCGCACTATTAATTTATGGCGGGCGTGTCAATGGGGGTACTGGTGGCGGCGTTTTTTGCTGCACCGTCTGGGCAGAGTCTGTCGTCTATACTCATGTCGCTTTTCGTGCCGGTGGAAACCGGCACGAAAAGCGACATAGAAGGTGGCGCTGGGAGGGGGGAGACAGTTCGCCGCAACAGCGCTCGATCTCGTGAGAAAAAGCGATCCCGAACGAGGACCTTGTCTGTGGCATAACAGCACCCCCGCCGCCAGACAATGCATCCAGAGTATTGAGCCGTCTAGCACGGCTCGGAAAGAGGGATGCCACTTGACCGATGAGAGTTGTAGCTGTTCTGCTCTCTCCGCCTGTGGTCACTTTCAGAGGCCTGCAGGGGATCACTGGAACGATGGAGCCGAGTACCAAGCCAAAACACTCTGACCAAAGCAAGCGCCTTCCAAATGCTGATCAAATCGGCAGACGAGCAGAAACAAAAATATTTCCTTATGATAAAGCTGAGCTAAAAAATAGCATCACAAGCACCGTATCTCAGGAGGAATACACAATGCCGACACTCCTTTACAGTGCATGACACTGCTAAATCCAACAAAATAATTTTTGTGAGCAATTTTCGATTGCGACCCAGTCAGATTGGGGACGATTGAAGTGCCTGAAGTTAACTCAATTTGGCCACGAATCTACCATTTAAAATACCGAGCACTTCTGGATCCCGCACATTGACATCCCTTGCAAGCGTCAGACTGTTAAACATAACAAAGTTAGTCCTGCGACAAGCTCCCATTCCATGCGTACCGCCAACGGTCATCATGACAAGAGCAAGCACGCTTGAAAAAAAAACAAGAAAATACGATGGAAAATCAAACTTGCGTGCGTTATCCAAAACACAGCTAAAGGTTGACCAATACTGCGGAACATACTAACACGTAATGCCAAGCACAAAAGGTATTTTAAACAGGGTCTTTTACTCAGCCTTCTCTATTAAAATTAAATACGCTAACTGTTAGTTTTCGAAATATTAGGAGAACAAAGTTAATTGAACTAACATATCAATGTCTGCTTCTCTGATGACAAGGAAATTAAAACTTATAAAACTTGAGACTCATTCCTCGCTCACCGGCAGACAACAAAACTAGAAACATAATCCTCAAAGCTGATAACGAGATCTATTTTTGTGATGGTAAGATAAACCCATCTCAGACAAACTCTGGGGAGTCACGAACTCCATAGCTTTCGAGGGTTGCGGTCAGGACAAAGGGACGACGAATCAACTTGTTCGCCGAAATCACTAGCAGAAACTTCTGACGTACAGCCGCTTAACTCGAACAAGCGGGCATCTGCCTTGCATCCTTTACCCCACCCGTTCGACTCGTGACCACATCGCCACGGTGAGGAACAACAGCCTGTGTTACGGCTCAGGAGTAGCTATGCTTCCCTTTGTGGTTGCATCTATGCGGCAGTGAAAAAAAAATAAGACCAGGCGATTATCTCGGCGTCCGAATTTCCCTGAAATTCAGTTTTTCTTGACGCGCTTCCCGCCTAATCTCGATCTCACTAATGGTCTGAACTTCAAACATTTCCCTGAGGACTCTTTCGCGATCCTACGCCTAGCCCTACACTTGGCGTCTCGACTGATGACGTCAAGGCACTTAACAGCGGCTTTAACGCGCTTGGCGCCAGTCGTCATTACCGCGTTACGTTTACGCCAACGTCCTTTTCTCTTGGAATGACAAGGAATGCTGGAAGCTTCGACATCTTTGCTCACAAGTGTGCTTCCTTCGACAAGCTCTAACGAAACTTCATGCGGCTGAACCAACCTATATTTCTGCCCATTGTTAGGTACCTACTCTGAAGGAGATGAGACTAAGCGAATATTTCGGCATTGGAATTTCCTTGAAGTTCTTTTCCACGCGTTCGATCTAAATCTCAGCAGTGGCCTGAACTTCAACATTCTCTTATGAGCTTTGTTCCGACCTCAGCCCTGACCTTGATTACGGCATCTCGAAAGCCATTGCTTTTTGCCACTTTCGCGCCCTTGGCGTTATTAGGCCTCGCCTGCTAAGTTCGACGGCCACTCTTCCGAACGAAACTGATCGCCGGGTTCATAGCACTGGCATTATTACTCTCAAGTACGCTGCCTTTACTTTCTGGAGACAAAGCTCCAGATTGGTTACCTAGCTTTTCTTCGGGCTCACTGCTAGCTGTCTCTGTCTGTGGTAGAACGGCAGTCCCGATGCCTTTAAAGCTAACCATCTCGCCCGAAGATTTCTCCTCAGTTTGTAAGGGACGCTCCCTTCCTAAGATAGCCCTTGTTCCCAGGCCTTCGTAGTCGACCTCATGCTCACTATGACGTGCTTCAAGGCCTTGCGCTTTTAGTTTCTCATTTTACTCTAACGCTTTTCGATGAACCTCATCCTGAAGCGCTATGCGACGGGCCTCCATCGCTTTACAGCACGTGTCGTCCTCCAGCACTTTACGACGCCCCCATCCTTTCGCTCTATTCGTCGGGTGTCTACCTCTAGCACCTTACCAAGCGCTTCATCGCTGTCTCTGTCACTCTGACTTTCCCAGTCAGCAGAACTTGAAAGAATAAAAATTATCTTATCAAGGCATACCTTGCATGACTAAACCCGCCTGCTTCCTCGGAGGGTAAGCAATTCAAACATTGTGGGTTTCTTCGCGGCGGCAACGTGGCGAGCTTCTCTATCCAAAGGTCGCGGCTAACACCAACTCTACAGCAGACAACTTCAAAATCATCAAGGAAACGCGCGATTTTCTCGTCTATCTCACAGTTGTGGAGCTGGTGTTTTACTTGCTGCCACTTAAGCGCTTGAGTTTTACCATCAAGCTCTCTCATTTTGAGAGAATGTTCTCTCCTTTTACGACTCTCCTCGGCCTGTCACTGTTCGTGACTTCTAGCCTCTCACTCTTAAGCCTTCTGCTTTTCCTCACAAATGAGCTCTCAAAACTCGTGAGCTTCCTCGGCCATCACATTCTCTGCCCGCATCACTTCGAGAATCGCTTCTTTTTTTGGCGGATCCTGCGGAAATTCCCATGGCTCCACAAATTTTAAGAAGGTCCTGCACAAGGTACTGCTTCATCGTGATGTCGTCCCTGTGATGCTTTGCTAGTGGTATTCTCCTAACTCTAAAACTAATCTCGTGGTTTGAAGTAGGTGAATATTGAACTGTAGCCAACAAAAGTCACAAAAAACTCTTCTAACATCTGCCTGTGCTAGATAGGTCTAGCGAACAAAATGAACAGTAAACGTTGGGCACTCACCCAACCAGAGTAGCCGACGATAGTCCAACTTTGGCTGCCATCGAACAGTGTCGTGGAAGTTCTCTGGCCTTCAGGAATTTATCCAACTTGCCAATGTTGAGATCCGGGGTAGCTTGTCCCAGATTGCCGAACGATGAAAACAGGGTAGCGTATTCCCGCGTATCCAAACGCTAATATCGGGTCGGTCGTGCTCGAGCTTCCAGGGGTGCTATCTGGCGTGCCAAACGTAGGATAGCATATCTCAGCGTAGCCAAACGCTATCAAGGCAGCCGTCTTCGTGCTTACAGATCCGATCGGACTTGCCAAACGTAGAGATTGTATCCCGAAGCTGCCAAGCACTGTTAGGATTGTGGGTTCGATGGCATCCCACCGCTGCCACCACTGCTAGGATTTCCTGTTTGTTGCGATAAAAGTGGTAGCTGAAAGTGGCGAGCAGTCGAACGGACTTCGCTGAAGCCTTCGTCCAGAGGCGAAATAGGGAGGCAATAAGTTTTGAAAACAGCAACAAGAAGGAACGTTTACTATAACAGGTTATAGTTTGTACAGAGCCGGCCAGCAGGACAACGTCGGCTGGGGCAAAATCCCTCAAACATCGGGTCAACACGGCCTAATATAACGCTTTGGTCCCTTCTTTCAGACCAGTTCCCGGGGCTCGGTAGCCCTGTGTCTCGGGGCTCGCCACAGGGCTACCGAAATACACCAAAATCGAAGACCTGTACGGAAAAGGTCTACTTCTTCCATTACGTGACTAGGTGGGGCCTGCACTGCAAGCTCAAAATGAGCGCCTCAAGCTAAAACACTCTGGAATAGCCATCAGAAACGAGCTAGGTCTAAGCAACCAAGACCTACCTCAAATTCTACCCACCATTCCGCGATGGGAAGATATTACCGTGACAGACAATCGGCCGTTTCCTAAACATATAAGCCAAGCCTCGGACAATCAGCGAAGGGCATACTACCCTCTGTGGCATATTGTCATGGGGTCGTGACGTGGCCGAAAACAGGAGACTGTGTTGGAACTTAACTGTTTATTTGGGTGAACCTGCGCCCGGTAAACGAAAAGTCCGATTACAGTAGCTGTCTTGGACTAATAGCGGTGAACGGAGCGTCGGCCGTTGATCTGAAACTACTGAAAAGCGGCGAAGTGCATCGTCATTTATACTCTTGCCTTCGAATGTTCTATCGTTATCGCTGGCGGTGGCGTAGGTTCCAAAATAATCTGTACAGTTCGCAGAGTGGGCGTGATCTTATCGAAATGATCTACTAAAGTCCGGAATCTTCTCCAAAAACTGCACGAGCGTTTTGCGCTGAGAATTGTGTAGTGTTTTGGAGCGATAACAAAACTTGAAAAATGGAACGTGACATTGCCCCCCTCTGAAAAAGGCATCGTCCTGATGCTTTAACTAAAAATGAAGGTACAACAATAATGCAAGAAAGTACAATGAATAAATTACGATACTATAATGATACAAAAAACACTGTTCAATTTCTTAACGCGCATGAAACGGCTTGAGGCGCGCGACATGGATGACTTCAGGTCGCGATCGGCGTTGTTGAGAATTCGTGATGCCGTCGGAGACAACCTCGTAATCAAGTGCGCCGAGACGTCGAACCACCCTGTATGGTCCGAAGTACCGTCGCAGAAGCTTTTCACTTAGTCTACGTCGTCGTATCGGCGTCCATACCCAAACAAGTTCACCGGGCTGGTATTCCACGAAGCGTCGTTGAAGATTGTAACGGTGGCTGTCGGTCGTCTGTTGGTTATTGATACGGAGACGCACGAGTTGCCGGGCTTCTTCGGCGCGTTGAAGGTACTCACTCACATCGAGGTTTTCTTCGTCGGTGACGTTGGGTAAAATGGCATCGAGCGTCGTTGCCGGGCTCCTTCCCTAGACCAATTCGTATGGAGATATCTGCGTCGTCTCCTGCACCGCCGTGTTGTATGCGAAGGTCATATACGGAAGAATGGCGTCCCAAGTCTTGTGTTCGACACCGACGTACATTGACAGCATGTAGGCGATCGTCTTGTTGAGCCGATCGGTGGGGCCGTTGGTCTGTGGTTGGTACGCTGTCGTCCGGCGGGGGTTTGTCTGGCTGTATGCCAAGATTGCTCGAGTTAAGTTGGCAGTAAATGCAGTTCCTCTGTCGGTGATAAGGACCTCCGGGGCGCCGTAACGTAGGACGATATTTTTGACGAAGAACTTAGCTACCTCAGATGCACTGACTTTGGGAAGGGCTTTTGTCTCGGCGTAGCGGGTGAGGTAGTCGGTAGGTACCACGATCCACTTGTTTCTGAAAGATGACGTCGGAAACGGCCCCAGTAGGTCCATACCAATCTGCTGAAAAGGTCGGCGAGGTGGTTCAATTGGCTGCAGTAGTCTCGCTGGCCTTGTTGGTGGTGTCTTGCGTCGCTGACAGTCCCGGCATGTCCTCACATAATGAGTGACGTCGGTGGTAAGACGTGGCCAGTAGTACCTTTCTTGGATCCTCGCGAGCGTGCGAGAAACACCGAGGTGCCCTGTCGTTGGATCGTCGTGCAGGGTCTGCAGGAGTTCTGGTCGCAGAGTTGAAGGCACCACAGAGAGGTACTTGGCTCGGAGCGGTGAAAAGTTTTTTCTTCTGGAGAAGACCGTTTCGCAGGAAAAACGAGGCAAGTGCGCGCTTGAATACCTTCGGGACTTCGGCGGTCCTGCCTACGAGGTATTCTTTTAAAGCCTTAAGTTCCTGGTCGACCCGCTGTCGTTCAGCGAAGTCATCGGTAGTTATCGTTCCCAAGAAGTAGTCGTCATCCGGGTCGTCGGGTGGTGGTTGGTCGACAGGCACACGAGAGAGACAGTCGGCGTCAAAGTGTTCATTGGTGGACTTGTAAATGACAGTAATGTCATATGCTTGATGTCTCAGGCTCCATCATGCGAGGCGACCAGAAGGGTCCTTCAAGGTGGCTAGCCAACACAAAGCGTGGTGGGCGCTCACAACTTTGAAGGGCCTGCCTTAGAGATTAGGGCGAAATTTCGACGTAGCCGAGATGATGGCAAGGCACTCCTTTTCTGTTGTAGAATAATTGGCTTCTGCTTTGGCTAGCGATCGGCTGGCGTAACTAATAACCCTTTCAAGTCCGTGAGCCCTCTGCACAAGAACTCCGCCAAGACGTTCACTTGGCAGCAGCGGGGGCAGCGAAAGCTTGTTCCTCATACGCCTGTGTTCGATTATTTCAGTTGACGGCTCAGCGGCTGATCATCGTCGGCACAACGTCACATACTGTGCTGCCACGCATCGCTGACTGCGTCACACGTTTCGGGAGGCAAGCCCTGACGAAGCAAAAAGCTACCGCCGTGGAGCAACACCAGGGGAACCGTCTTTAAAACCAGTGACAGCGGAGGCCTGAACTTCACTTGGCAGCAGCGGGGGCAGCGAAAGCTTGTTCCTCATACGCCTGTGTTCGATTATTTCAGTTGACGGCTCAGCGGCTGATCATCGTCGGCACAACGTCACATACTGTGCTGCCACGCATCGCTGACTGCGTCACACGTTTCGGGAGGCAAGCCCTGACGAAGCAAAAAGCTACCGCCGTGGAGCAACACCAGGGGAACCGTCTTTAAAACCAGTGACAGCGGAGGCCTGAACTTCACTTGGCAGCAGCGGGGGCAGCGAAAGCTTGTTCCTCATACGCCTGTGTTCGATTATTTCAGGTTTGCATTAATTTTTTTACATACTAAACAACGATTATTCTTTTTTTGCTGCCTTTCTGCTGCCAAGGTGGTGATACATTTCTTGTGTGAAGTAGTGAAGTATTGCTGTAGTCATGAGTGATTTGACTAAGTTGCGAGAAGAAATAAGAAAGAAGATGATTGAATTCAAGTCGTCAATTGAAAGAGAGCTAAGAAAGGAAATTAGAGACCTGAAAAACAGTGTCAGTTTTTTGAACGACGAAGTTGAGAAAATGAAGAAAGAGAATGTGGATCTAGTGGGGGATAACAAGTCACTCAGAAGCGCTAATGAGCAGTTGAGAACCGAGTGCAAAGCTTTCAAGAAACAAATTTCTCAACAAGAGCAGAGGATAACTGCATCTGAGCAATACTCCCGGAAATGCAACCTTGAGATTAAGGGAATACCCAAACTTGCTGAGGAAGATCTTGGAAATACCCTTCACAGGATCGGCGGACTGCTGAATGTGCCTGTAACCAAAGATGATGTTGAAAAATGGCACTGTGTACCTGCAAAGAATGCCAGTTCAATACCGAACATAATAGTCCAATTCCGCAGCCGTTCAAAACGTGATTTGGTGCTAGAGAAAGCAAAGAAGACGCGCATCTCAACACAGGACCTCGGTCACGCCTCAAACACACCTGTGTTCATCAATGAACACTTATGCCCAGCCCTAAAACAGCTTCTTGGAGCGGCAATAGCTAAAAAGAAAGCAGCAAACTGGAGGTTCGTGTGGACGAATGATGGGCGTATTCTCGCGCGAAAAGATGAAGGCTCACATGTATTGCACATTCGCGACGCAAGCGACATTGAAAAGATTGCCTAAAAACGCTATCTGGAATAGCGGTGCAGCTTCTGTTTCGCCATGGCGGTATCACCTTGTGACGTCAATAATCTTGTAGGAAATCGGTGTAGCGATAGTCTGTGCTGCCTTCATCTAAACATTCGTTCAGCACGGAACAAGGAAGACGAGCTATCTATTTTTCTAGATACGTTTTCTTTTTCTTTCGACGTAATAATGATTACGGAAACTTGGTATACTTCAGACGACGAGATTTACAAGCGAGATGGTTATAATACCTTCTTTCTTAACCGAACAAAGAAAAAAGGCGGTGGCCTCATGGTTCTAGTGAAAAACTGTATAGACGCTCAAATAATACCACGATTTTCTTATGTCAGTGCTGACATTGAGTGCTTAACTTTGATTACACGTAATTACGTATATGCTGTCATGTACAGACCACCCGATTCATCTGTGAATAGATTTATTAGTAGCCTTGAAGAACTAATAAATTATGTAAATGACAACAATTTAAAACTTATTCTTGGCGGTGACCTTAATATTAACATACTGGAGTCGTCTGCTGCCGCCATTACATTTGTGTCTACGGTCGAGTCGAGTGGCTACGATATAGTAACGGAAACTCCCACACGTATCACACCTACCTCAGACACGGTAATTGATCTATTTATCACTAACGTAAACAAAGATAACGTAGAGAATGGTGTAATATGTTGTGACAGCAGCGACCACTTTGCACTCTACTTTGTTATGGAGAGTGCAATCAAGAAGTCCCAAACACTGCCCACTACAACAGTTCAAAATATCACACCTCACACTTTAACAGCATTCAGCACAAGCCTTTCCCAAACAGACTGGAGTGCGGTATACCACTCAGAAACTGCAGATTTAGCCTATGAAACATTCTTGATTATATTTAAAAAAGTTTATTTTAGACACTTTAAAGAAAAAGTTATACAGAAATGCCGTAGAAGTCGCAAACCATGGATCAATCGTGAGTGTTTAAGAATGATCGAAAAGAAATCAAAGTTATTCAGAAGGTTTTTAAAAACTAAGGATGCGTCAGACTTAACCACATTTAAAGAATACCGCAATAAGGTGAACGCCTTTATCAAGAAAGAAAAAAGAAATTACTTAAATCAACAATTTCATGCAGACAACTGCAAAGGGAGTGCAGAACTGTGGAGGAAACTTAACGCTTTGCTTCACAGGACACCGATCTTTCCTGGGGTTACTGAAATAAATATAGATGGTCGAGCGGTTACAGATTTAGAACTCGCAGAAAGATTTAATCATTTTCTCACAAACGTTGCACAGCCGACGCAAACAGCGCAGACAGCTATAACTGATGCAATGACAAGACAGACAAAGAACATCTTTCTTCGACCAACCGATGAACAAGAAATAGTTTCAATTTTTTCCACGCTAAAACAGAGCAGCGCTCGTGACATAGATGGAATTCAGATTTCCCCGATCAAACATGCAATCAATATCATAGCTCCCGTGCTCTCTCACATTTATAACTTGTCCCTATCAACAGGCTGTTTCCCAAAACAAATGCAAACGTCCGTTGTCAGCGTGTTATATAAGAAAGGAGACAAGAATGATCTTACGAACTATCGGCCAATTTCTATATTACCCATATTCTCGAAAGGCTTGGAGAAAATTATTTTTAAAAGACATGAATTTTTGTATGAAGTTTAAAATAATATCCCAATCTCAACATGGTTTTATGAAGGACAGGTCGACGGAGACTGCTTTACTAGCTCAGAAAGAAATAATCCTTAAATCGTTTGAGAGTAAAGAACTTTGCATTGGTGTTTTCATAGATTTTTCTAAGGCTTTCGACCGTCTCTGTCATCATACTTTATTTGAAAAATTAGAAGTATATGGTGTTCGCGGTATTCCACTTTCCCTCTTGAAATCTTACTTCAAGTACCGCTCACAATGTGTAAAAATTAAGGATTCATTTTCTTCTCTCCAGGCAATAACCACAGGGTTTCCGCAAGGTAGCATTCTAGGACCGCTGCTTTTTAACTTATACATAAATGACATTGTCAAGGTCAGTGACAAAGCTAAATACATAATATACGCGGATGACACCAGCATTTTTTTACAGGTAATGACATGACTGCCATGACCACACCTATAAACACTACGCTAGAAAGCTTAAACACATGGAGTGAACGAAATTCATTACTCATTAATGCAACAAAGACAAAAGCTGTAGTTTTTCATTCGCGGAGACTGATTTCCTTAGACAATAGATTACGTATAGGTAGCGCGGCTGTTGAAATCGTAGAAACCGTTAAAACATTAGGAGTACTTTTTAATTGCACAATGTCGTGGGATCCTCAGATTAATAATATAATTACCAACCTATCAAAATGTGTGGGCATACTTGCACGAATGCGTTATTTTCTTCCAGTTTCTGTTAAACTAATACTTTATAACAGCTTGTTTTTGTCGCATGTAAATTATTGTCTTTTGGTATGGGCAAGTACGACAGCAACCAACATAAATAAAATATACAGACTACAAAAGAAAGCGATCAGCTTTATAGCAAATGTTGACTACTATGCACACACAGATGAACTGTTACAGCGCTATAATATTGTCCCAATTCACAAACTTTACGAGTATTCCCTAGCAATAAGATATAAGCAATCTCTTTTTCATAACAATCGTGCCTTCCTAGATATTTTTGAACTGGAAACGCATGCTAATCCGTACCCTACTCGTCACCAACAACATTGGAACCTTCCATTCTGTAGAACAAATTTTGGGCGACAAATGTTATGTTTTAGTGTTCCTTTGTTATTAAATAAATTACTGGAGGCGAAAATAATCCTTGAGAAATGCAGTGCACGTGACATTAGGGAAGTGCTTTTATCGTGAAAATTCAGAAAATGTTGGTCCAGGCATTCATGGAACTCTCTATATATGTATATGTGCGCTAAACATCTCATGGCTTATGTTCGTTGCCTATATGTTCATGGCCTATGTTTCTTCACCCATGTCCACGTTGCTTGCCATGTATTAGGGAGGCTCGGGTTCTCCTCAAGTGACAAAACGTCACTTTTCTCCCGAGCCTGCCCTCATCCTTGGGATGAAATAAAATTGAATTGAATTGCTAGCATCGGTGTGTATTTCTGTCTCGGCGAATTAGTCGAAATGGGCAAGTAACGGAGGCGTCTGTAGGCGATGTTTAAGCTCCTGGAAAGCGTGATCCTGCGGCGTTTCCCACTTGAACTCCACGTTGGCCTTGGTAAAGTTAGTGAGAGGATCGGCGATGCGGGCGAAGTTTTTCATGAACCGCCCATAATAGGCGCACAGGCCCAGAAATCGGCTCACCGCCTTCTTGTCAGTGGGCGGCGAGAAGTCGGTGATGGCGGCTGTTTTCCGTGGATTAGGACGAACTCCAGACTTGCTAATAACGTGCTCCAAAAAGAAGAGCTTCTCGTATGCAAATCTGCACTTTTCTGGCTTCAGTGTGGGTCCGGACGTCTTGATGGATTGAAGTACAGCTTCAAGGCGCCGAAGCTGCTCGTCGAAAAACGTGGGCAACACGACGACGTCGTCCTAGTACACAAGGCAAGTCTGCTACTTCAATCTTACCAGTACTGTATTCTTAACGCGTTGAAAAGTTGCCGGCGCTGAGCAAAGACCGAATGGCATCACCTTAAACTCGAAGAGGCCGTGCGTTGTTATAAACGCAGTCTTCTCTCGGTCTCTTTCGTCGACTTCACTTTGCCAATAGCCAGTCTTGAGGCTCATTGACGAAAAGTACTTAGCGTTAAGGAGCCGATCAAGTGCGTCGTCTATTCGTGGGAGAGGATACACGTCCTTTTTTGTGATTTTTTTCAGGTGGCGATAATCGACGCAGAAACGTAGGGTCCCATCCTTTTTCTTCAATAACACCACGGCGGATGCCCATGGACTCTTGGACGTCCGGATAATGTCTGCCCGCAGCATTTCGTCAACTTGTCTCTTCATGGCCTCACGTTCTCGCGTCGAAACCCTGTACGGGCTCTGGCGGACTGGTCTGGCATTTTCTTCGGTTATGATGCGATTTTTCGTGATTGGGGTCTGCCGAATTTTCGATGACGACGAAAAGCAATCTTCGTACTGCAGAAGCAGGGCCTTGAGGTGTTCTTAATTATGGTGCGAAAATCTGGAATTGACTTCGAAATCTATGGGCGGGCTTGGTTCCTCTGAGCAGGTTCCGCAGAATCGGCGAGGGCGAAAGCACTGGCGGCTTCGACAATTTCTTCGATGTATGCGACCGTTATTCCTTTGTTCACATGTTTGTACTCATTGCTGAAATTTATGAGCATAACCGTCGCTTTGCCTCCCCGCAGCTATGCAACTCCTCTTGCGACGCAAACATTTCGGGTGACCAGCACATGCTGACTGCCTTCAACGACGCCTTTCAAGTCAGGTGATTTAGGAGCGCCGACTGAAATAGTGACGCTTAAGCGAGGCGGAATGGTGACTTGTTCTTCCAGCACATTCAAGGCATGGTTTCCTGACGGCGTGCGCGGCGGTAGTGCTTCTTTTGTGGATAACGTTATCGACTTTGTTTTTAGGTTGATGATATCACCATGGAGGCTTAAGAAGTCCATGCCAAGGATGACATCTCTCGAGCATTGCTGTAGGACTACGAAGTCTGTAGGATAAATACGGCCGTATATGGTGACTCACGCTGTGCAGATTCCTGCAGGCGTTTCGCGATGACTTCCGGCTGTGCGGATTTCAGGGCCTTGCCAGGCTGTCCTAACTTTCTTTAACTTCGCGGCGAACGACCCACTGATGATGAAGTTGTCGGCACCAGTATCGACGAGAGCGGTCACACTGCAGCCGTCGACAAGAACGTCGAGGTCGCTAGATCGCCGTCTCGCTCTACAGTTAGGGTGTGGCGTCGGGTCACGGCTGCGTCGGCTTGTTCCGTTGTTTTCATGTTGCGTCGTTAGGTCACCTTCGGTAAGTGAGGCTTCGCCGTCAGGGCTTTGCCTGGTTGGCGTTGTGTTCGGAGAGCTCCGTCGTGGCGGTGTCGTCGTCGGAGGATTTTTGGCAATTCGTCGCACAGCAACCGCACCTCCACCAGTTGCTGCCCTTAGTTTCCCGGATACGGGCTAAGAGACAGGCCCCGCGTTAGGCCAGAGTACTGCCGGGGTTGCGGTGACATGCGGCCGCTGGGCGACGGCGAACGGGAAGGAATTCGTGGTGTCCATTGAGTTCCTGTCAGGTAGTCGGTGATGTCACGTGGCCGTTCTCCTGGCTCCGGACGCGGTGCATTGACGGCGAAGCCACGCAGTCCCATTTGTCGGTAGTGGCAACGGCGGTATGTGTGTCCGGCCTCGCCGCAGTGGTAGCAGAGCGGGCGGTGGTCAGGGGTGTGCCAGACGTCAGTCTTCTTTGGCGCACTGCGCTGGGCCGCTGGCGAACGGTAGGTCATCCGTGGGGTTGGTGGCGGCAGTGGCATCTGGTGACGGGTTTGCGATCGGGCAGATTTTCGGCGGGCGCGTGGAGGAGGGGCGTGGCGCCGGGCTGCAGCAGCATAGCTCATGGCTTGCAGATGAGGCTCTTGAGGCTTAGGAACGCCCAACGATTGCTGGATCTCCTGGCGTACAACGTGCGCGATGGATTCCACGTAAGGCTGCGCTGAAAGAAGTAATTTTCGCAGCTCTTCTTGCATGATCGATTCGATTGTCTCACGCAAGTCAGTGTTTCCAAGCGCTTGAATGCCGGCGTAGCTGGTAGACGAGATGCTACGGTTATATTGCCGCGTGCGCATCTCGAGCGTCTTCTCTATCGTAGATGCTTCTGAAATGAATTCGGCGACCGTCTTAGGCGGGTTTCTGATCAGCCCGGCAAAGAGTTCCTGCTTAACTCCTCGCATGAGCAGACGGACCTTCTTCTCCTCAGACATGTCGGAGTCAGCGTGACGGAAAAGTTCAATCACATCTTCAGTGTATAGCGCCACGTTTTTGTTTGACATCTGCATGCGGGTTTCAAGAAGAGCTGTGGCCTTCTCCTTGCGCACCACACTTGCGAAAGTGGTGAGGAACCTGGCGCGAAAGACGTCCCACGTTGTAAGGCTTCGCTCTTGATTCTCGAACCAGGTCCGAGCAGCATATTCTAAGGCGAAATGCACATGCCAGGGCTTGTCGTCGTCTGTCCAGTCATTGAAGGCAGCGACGCGGTCGATTCTTTCGATCCAGCTTTCAGGGTCTTCCAGTGGCGAACCGCAGTAAGTTGGCGGCTCTTTGGGTTGCCGGAGCAGGGGCAGGCTGCAAGGGGGCGGTTATGGTTGCAGTAGTTGATAGCGGGATCCGAGTCTGCCTGGCTGCTTCAGGAAGGGGCCCGTACTCTGGTTGTAGTCCCCTCTGCCTGCGGCTTGTTCGCTGTTCAGGGTTAGCGTCCGTATCTTCTTTGACGCTTGGTCTGGGGTCGCGGCATGGAGGAGGCGTCTGGTACATTTAAGAAACAGCACCTCCACCAGATGTCACGGGGTCGTGACATGGCCGAAGAAAGGAGACTTTGTGTTTGAATTTAACTGTATATTTGAGCGAACCTGTGCCCGGTAAACGGAAAGTCCGATTACAGTAGCAGTCTTGGACTGATAGCGGTGAACGGAGCGTCGGCCGTCGATCAACTACTGACAAGCGGCGAAGTGCGTCGGCATTTATACTCTTGCCATCGAATGTTCTAGCGTTATCGCTGGTAGTGGCGTAGGTTCCAGAATAATCTGTACAGTTCGCAGAGTGGGCGTGATCTCATCGAAATGATCTACTTAAGTCCGGAAGCTTCTCGAAAACTGCACGCGCGTTTTGCGCTGAAAATCGTGTAGTGTTCAGGGCGATAACAATACTTGAGAAATGGAACGTGGCAATATTGAACACCTTAAAAGCATACCTAACGAAGAAGATATAATCTATAAGGACGCCTCGCGCACTCCAGAAGGCTCCAACACAGGGGCATTTTTAAACTTGAGAACAGGGGAAGCATCCTCATTTTTTATTACTCCATCCGGCTTACTGCCCGAAACAGCTGAAAGGTACGCAATTTCGGAAGCTCTAGCCCATTACAATCAAACAGGATCATCGCCAAAAGCTATTCAAATCTTCACACACTCGCAGCAAGTGCTCGAAACGCTCCAAACTAGAAGAAATCTACCAGCGTACGCCAAGCACATCCTGCACTATTGTTGATTATTTTTCACGTTCTGGGCTGGGACAAGGAAACGAAGAAGAAGAAGAGCGCGAGCGAGGGACGCGGGGACGCTCAAGTGACAGCAGAGCGCTTCCGAACGCAGTTAAATAAACAAGTATTTTTGCCTTATACCTAAAAGACGGAGTTGAGTCTGATCGCAGTGTCTGGAACGACATCGTCTAAACATTGGTGCCGAAACCCGGGATTGAAAACCAGGACCCTACGGACGGCTACCAGTCAACTGCAGCGGCATGGAGCGACTGAAGTCGAAGCGGACGTCGTGGCGAGCACAGAACACGAGGATTATAAACGAGGCAAGTGATCTCCTCGCTAACGACTCTGCCTCCTATGACCAGCTCAACTCCATATATGAGAGGCTGAAGGCTAATAACGAAGAGCTTAAAAACTTGAACAACGAGATTGAGCCGCATATACCTGACGAGGAGTTCGAGGTCGAGTATAACGCTGTCTTACAATACGAGGACGTTGCTACGCGCATTCTCGCTGAGATTCTGAGCAAGAAAGATCGCATGCTAAGGACATCGACCGGAATTCAAGAAACAGTTTCCCAGACAGTCGTAGCACCATCAGATGGAACTGGAGTTAAATTGCCTAAACTGACAATAGCTCCTTTTTTTGGAGACCTATGCAAGTGGCCCGAATTTTGGGAACAATTTTACCAAATTGTTCATAGTAACAATCGCATCACTGCCACGGAGAAGTTTCATTACCTGCGACTGTATCTTAAAGGAGACGCTGCATCAGTAATTGCGGGCCTTCCGACGACAGAAAGTTGCTACAGTGACGCCATCAAAATGCTACAGAAGCGATTTGGGGACAAGACGCGCCTGGAGCAAGAATATTTTGCCAAGCTACGGATGTTAAGCCCTGTCCGTTCATCGACTGACACCAAAGCGCTACGCAGCTTGTACGACCAAGTTCTCGTGTTATCCGAGGCTTAGAGACTTTGGGTGTGCACAAGTCGTCATTTTCGTCAATGCTCTGCGACATCCTACTGCGTGCTCTTCCACGGGATATAGTCGTGCAGTATCATCGATCATGTGCCGTCCAGTTGGCATATGACTCGAGAGCTGAAGCTACATCCGTGGGACTGGACCGTGTGCTCAACTTCCTGTGTATCGAGCTGGAAAGCCTGGAAAAGAGTGATTTTAAGGATGCCAAAGAACGAGAACATGGAACACTCCCCGTGGCCAGTCAGTCGACGTACTCTCGGCGTGGGAAACCGACGCCATCTGTGCTTCACAGCAACTCGGTACGAGAAAAAAAGGACAACTGCGTATTCTGCTCGTCCAGCCATCATGGATCGAAAGCCTGCACAGCTGACTTGTCACTGACGCAGAAGAAGCAACTGCTTTCCAACGACAAAAGGTGTTTCCGCTGCACCACCAAAGGACATCGGGCACGGGACTGCAAAAAAAGGATTTCCTGCTCCAAATGCCAAGCTCGACACGCTACAACCATGTGCGATCCCGACAGGTGTTCGCGGAAGTCAGACTATGCTAACAAGAACCACGAAAAAACTACGACAGTCTGTGCATCACTTGGAAGAAGACCCGTCAAGGAAAACTCTACCACTTCCGTTTTTCTTCAGACTTTCAGAGCATGGGCCATGAATGATGACACCTGCCGCTACATACGAGGCGTTTTCGATGGTGGCAGTCAAAGGACTTTCGTAACTGAAGATCTGTCCAAGCACCTCAAGCTGAAAAGCGCGGGAGCAACTCGAATAGCCTTCAATACTTTCGCAAATACATCGAACCAAGAGGCTAAGAGGCGTCGCATAGTAGAACTACGACTGCGAAGCCAGTTTTCCGACGCGAAAATAGTCTTAACTGCCACAGAGATCCCAAGCATCTGCCAAGACATCGCAGAGACTGCAATGGACGTAGCCTTCGTTGCGTCTCAAGTGGAATCAAGATTCCACTTGATTTTCTAGCGTGCGCATCAAATTTGCTGAATTTGTTGTCCATTTTCGCAATGTCGTGCCGGCCGATTTCATTATTGTGCGCACTTCTCGGCATAGTTTAGCGGCTTCCTCTTCTGTGTCGGCACCAGTGACTAAGTCATCCACGTAAAACGACTCGGCAAGAGTTTGCGCAGTTTGTGCCATGACAGCCGGTGCTCTTTTCACGTGGTAGAGAATAGTAGCTGTGAGCAAAAATGGGCTACACTATGCCGCCCAACTTCAAGAACGATCAGTTCGGGTACGAGTTCATTGGATTCCTTGACACACAAAATTACCTGAACACGAGCTAGTTCGTCAACAAGCCTTCTAGCATCATAGCAAGGAACGTCCCGGAGATGCGAGGTTGAAGCAGGCTGCTACGATGACCAAAGATGAGACCCATGAAGGCAACTACCGAGCGAAAGTTCAACGGCGGCGGCAATTAAGGCCAAACTAGAGGAAGCCACAAAGCACGTTCCCCGCCCCCAAGATCCACCTGCCTCCACGAGGTCACACTCAGAAGATTGCGAAGACGAAGTATCATGACTATATTGGTCTTGCACAAGATACATCCGACAAAGTACTCCGACTTCAACTGTGACTACTGCCACGAGCCAGCAACGGCGGCCCATGTCCTTTGGGAATGCCACGTTTGCGAATCAAGCCAAGCTGCTTTTATGGAAAAAGTCCAACGTACCCTGCCTAAGCTACAGCAAGACATGGAAGGGACTACCAACTGGATAATTGAAGACCCACTCAACAGAGCCAGGCTGAACCTGTGGTGTGCTCCCTTGCGCACGATCGCCACTCCCTGCCCAGCAGTAACAAGCTGACCAGTTTGAGGTCACCCGAGTTTTTTTTCATGGTGCTGAAGCTAACATTGGAGAGCACATTCCAAATAATCCAATAAAGTTTTCAATCAATCAATCAATGGCTAGCATTGCGTCGCTGCGGTTAGCGTGCACGTGCGTTAATGTTACGTGCACTCGCCACCATTTCGTTTGCTCCACATATACCAAGTTTGGTATTACAGGATGTGAAAAGAAGATGAACGTATGTGACTGGTGCAAACATCATAATCAAGAGATGCGTGTCATGTAGCAACATGACCACATGTCACACTCATAATGAGCTCACGGCTGTTTCGCTAGCTCCACATATACCAAATGTGGTATTGCATGACGTGAATAGACGAGGAAGGTAAATGACACGTCGGAACATAACCATGAGATGCGTGTCATGTGACAACATGACCACATGCCACGCTCACGATGCGCTGGCGGCCATTTCGCAAGCTCCGAATATAAAAAATTTGGTATTGCATGACGTTAACATACGACGAAGGTAAATAACACGTCTGAACATAATAATTATGGTATGCGCGTCATGTGAAACAGGACTACATGGTACGCTCATAGCGTGATCGCGGCTGTTTCACTAGTTCCCCATATACTAAATTTGGTGTGACGTGACGTGGACAGATTACGCAGATAAATGACGCGTCCAAATGTGGTACTTATGACATGCAAGTCCTGTACGGCATAATTTGCGTGCCCCTTGTAACGTTTTGCTGATTTTAAAGTGCCTTGTCAACCTTCCTCATTCGTACTTCGCATATCATCGATCCCCACTGTACGTGGGATCTGCCATTTTTTTTCTCTTCACTTGACAACCCAAAAGTGAAATGAACACTGAGCAAGCACTCAGTAAAGAAGGAAATGCCGGTAAATTTTAACGAGCCCTAAAACAACTATTGCAGCATGAAACAATACATTTACATGGCCGCACCATCCCCAGACATTTTTATGCATTCTCAGTGCTATTACTACGAACTCCAATCCATAAAAATTATGGTGTCACGCTTTAGTGCTTCAGTGTCTGAATGGCTGTAGTGCTTGCTGTAAAGAGTTTGTCGGGGCTTGTAATGCAAAGTATTTTTTTTCCTGCTGCAAGCACTTTCAGCGTCTATCTATCTATCTATCTATCTATCTATCTATCTATCTATCTATCTATCTATCTATCTATCTATCTATCTATCTATCTATCTATCTATCTATCTATCTATCTATCTATCTATCTATCTATCTATCTATCTATCTATCTATCTATCTATCTATCTATCTATCTATCTATCTATCTATCTAGACTCCTACGTCTGGGGAATCAACCCCTCCGCGTGCACCCAAATAAGTTTGGGAGGGTGAAAACATGAATAATGTCACAATCCCGTCGTGTGTACGCCGTCGAAACCTTACCGCCAAACAGTGGCACATACCAGCAGCATTGCATGTGCCACTGGTATGCAGGTATGTGCCACAAGTGATTGACCCTTAGTACACACCCAGGAACGGCGAGAACGCAGATGGCAAACTTAACGCATGAGCATTAAGAAAAAGATGACATCGGCAGCGTTTCCCGAAGAGTACAAAAAATAAAAGTCAGCGTTCCAGCAAGAATACATTAATTGTTGGGGTTAAATGTCATGAAAGTGCCACTATATATAAGTAGGAATTGAACACAAGACTTCTGCGTGGCAATCATGTACTCCATCACACAGCAGCGCCTGCTCTCGGAACTTTCCAAAAAGACACTAATGTCCGTGAAGCGTCAAGTGCGGTTGCCGTGCTGGCTATCCAATTTTTTAAACATTACATGTGTTCTCCTGTGATACAGCCGTCACGTCGGGTTCACGTCTATTCTTGTGCCATCCACTGAAGTCAATTTATGTAGCAGTGTCAAGGCCAGGGCTACCATTCTCGCGAGCACCAGCGCTTCATATCTGCTTACCACTCCTGGTCACGCTAATACTTAAGTTCTTGTTGGCATCATTGCTCTAGTGGAAACAGCTTGGTAAATAAACACCTGCAACTGTTCAACATATGTATGTGCTTGCAACGCTTCTACAAATTGATCAATAAAAAAGTCACAACGCGGTCAGCTTCTTTCCGCATTTTACGCACAACGTCGATTCCCAAGATACGTGAGATCTGCCGATTTTTTTTTGCTTGCTTCTACCACATTTTTTGGTGAATTGTATAGACAAAGGTACTCTTTATTGTACGTGCTTGCGGCAGTCACCACTTTTCTCGCCGTCATTGTGGGTGAATTTTATTTACGCTATTTTCTACATTTGCTTTCTATAAATATTTTTCTTTTGCTGCATATTCCTCCCTTCGCGCTTTATAGGAGATACTCTTTCTTCTGCAGTTGTAATTATTGCGACTGCAGTTAGCTCCACTGTATCATTTATTTTATGTATAAAACATTTACAGGTAGTTCCACTGAAATTATTTCCCCTACCTCGTCTGCAAAGGACAACGGCACTTGGGGGTAAATAAAATGTAAGAAAAAACAATGACAAAGATTGAAGCAAAGGAGGGTTTAGGGCACGTCATTTGTTGTCTTTTCATTGTATATTGGTAACTAAAATAAGACTGTGAACCTAATAAGATAGGGGAAAAGATAACAACTCGCTGCCACATTCTCACTCTTATAAGGGCGCAGCGCGAAAGACTAGGATAATTTTGGCGCACGTGTTGAGATACATCTATAGGCATCCTTCACGCTGCTCCTTCAAACATATGCAACCAACTTTCAGACAAGATCACACTCTGTATATTGATTCATAATTATATGCTAATTACTATGCAACTAAAGGAGCTCAAATGTAATTGTCGTGCCTGAATTACTTGGTGAGTTTTTTCTGTGAAGGCTATTAATTAAACTTTTATTATTATTATTATTATTATTATTATTATTATTATTATTATTATTATTATTATTATTATTATTATTATGTGATAACTCTTCTTTCCTGACTTCCTCTGTGCGCACTCAAACAAGTTTCCTGTGCAAAAGAGTAAGATCGGTGCACAAGTCCTTACCTTGCTTGCAGAGCATTCAGCTTAATTTCTTCGGTATGATTGTGGTATGATTTCATTTACTTTAGGCGCTGTTGAGGACCAAGCGCGTGTACCAAAAGTTCACATGCGCATACGAAGCACCCATGATGCAGATTTTATAAACAGAGATGAGAACTCACTCGGTGCATGGGTTCGTTGTCTAGACCTTCTTCGAAGTCCTGGTCCAGGTTCCCGGATACAGCGCGCCGGATTTCGGGCCCCATCTCGTGGAGTTCCCTGAGGCCCGCCTGGAGTTCCGGATAACCGGCTTGGTCAACAATATACAGACAACCACAAATGTACGTTTGCGGACCAAGCGAGCACGTACCAAACTGCCTTTCCCAGGCACCTAACGTTGTGCCATCTGTACCGTAGACCACATTGCTAGGCTGGAAACAGCGCATAGGCCAATAAAGCGCCTTGTTAATTCACAGTTTTCACGCGAATCGCTTATTTACAGTATGACACTCATATTTCCATTTTCGTGGCCGGACCAACAATAGGTCTGCGTGCCTCGAACGGTGTTCGGTTCGTTAGTTATCACTTAGTGATAAAGATTGCAACTGATAACAGTTATGCTCATAAACTGTTTGCTAGGCACAAGCACGCACACGCAGATGCCAGAAAGTGACTCCCGTACGAAGGGGAAAGTATTCGTATCCAGAAGGACAGAATAAGGGAGGGCTAGGCCTCGGGCGCTGAGGTGCTGTCGATTGCCGCTGACGTAGCGTAAGTGTCGCGATAAGGCTTTTGTTCGCGCGTTCGCATGGTCCGTAATGTTGTGTGGTCGACTGTCTGTGTTGCAAAGCATATTGTTTGGCACAGTTGAGGTGGAAGATGCGCTCTTATGCGCAAGTCTAGCCACACGTCATAGTTGAAGATTGTAGCATTTTCGATATTCGACAACTGTTACGTTGGGCCTAACAAAACTATCTTTAGGTAGTGTTTAGACTGTCTACAAATGGGTTAATACAGACTAAACCGAAGGTTCTATTAACTGCATTACCGTGTATGAATCATTCATGCTTCTCTTTTGTGTTTGAAGTAATCTTCGAGATCAACTTGACCAACTAGCAACTACAAAGTCAAGGAAGTTTCACACGCGGTAATGGATTGAGATTGTGCAACACATTTCAAGTAGCTTGTCTGATCACCCTGAAGCTTTCAGAGATGACATTGTGGTTTTTAACGCGCTATGGCAACGCCCTTCAGCTCATGGAAAGGCGACATCCGCGGCAGGATGGAACATACGTCTTTCAGGTCAGCAACCGAACACCGTAGCCAAAAAGGGCCATTTTTATATGCATTCTTCATCTTCATATCGAATTCGCAGCCAAGCCCAGAACACATTAAACAAGAAAGATAACAAGTACAATGTAGATAACTAGTATAATATACGCAGCTGGTGCTTCTCGTCACCTGGCAACCGTCATGAACCAATGACGCGAAATCATTGCGTTCATAGATGGGCGCCTTCGTGAAGGCCCGCTAGAAGAAGGCCCGCTTGCCGCCCTGATTAGGGCTGCAGGTGGCTTGCGCGTGCCTCTTTGAGACGTAGCATGTGGCTGGCTGGCGCAAATGAACGGCGAGTGCTTATTGCTCAATGCGGCGCTTACTGAGCACTCTTTGATATGCGCACCAGTGGTACGGAAGCCATATTACCTAGAAATTTCGGAGGCGGTTTGAAATGAAAGGCATGTAACGCTTCCACCGACCTGTGCTTGCTTTGATTGTCCTGCAGTGAATTTCATCGCGCCATTCCCGGTTACATAAGCTCCCGCCAGACTTCAGTTAGCAAGCTTATGTATGTGCCCTTTGGACACCTGCCTTGCCTTCATACGCGCCGCTGTGTTCCACTGCTCGCCCTAAAGTCGCGAAATCGAATAACTGGCCGCGGCAACTGTATTTCCGTGGAGGCAAATTGCTGGAGATGCGTGCATACATTTAGGTGTACGTCAAAGAACTCGGGACAGCTTTAAGGAGTTTTTGTGAAACACTTCAGGTTGTGGAAATTTCTGGCACCCTCCCCCAGCGCATCTCTTATAACCATATCATAGTTTCGGAACAAAACTGCTGTTTTTACCCTGCCTTCATAACAACTTTAACCCATGTGCAACCATTTGGGTGAACCAATATAATAGCAGACCAGCAGTCTCGGCTGAGCTTGTGGGGAAAAACAAAACAAGAAGAAGCGGGCAAGCAAGTTTGGTACTACTCTTATCAGTCCTGCTTTTTTTGTTTTCAAAGAAATTAAGGTCTATTTGAAGTGCACGAATCTATTGGCACTGCAAAAAAAAATAGAACCGTCTACTATAAATTAATTTCTGAAAGATATGAGAACACTCCAGCACAGTGTGCTTGCCTGCAGGGCGACGGTGCTTTCGTTGGGCTCCTTTTGCGATGCTCGCTCCTCTTTGCGCTTCTTGAACCTCCGGAAGTAGTCCTGGATCAGGAAGGTCGCGTAGAACTTCCCCACCGTCACATCATCGTCCGCTACGAGACACAACACCTTTTAGGTGAAACAGGGCACGCACAACAGTTCGTGCGACATTTCACTGAACGCTTGCGTGCAAAGTGTTTTCCCAAAACACAGACGAGATCACATTGAACAAATATTTCCAGCTAACTTCATAATGTTGAAAGAAAATAATTTGCTTACTGAACAGCACAGGACGGAATAAAAGAAGATGATAATGATCAGCAGATTCGTACAGTAAAACATGTACTAGATGTAATCAGTCCTGTCTTGGAGAATGTGTACAATCTTTCGCTGGCGAAAGGCATATTTTCAAAGTGCATACGAATCACTAAGGTAACAAGACTTTTAAAATCTGCGATAGAAACACGTTTTTCTACTGTAGACCAATATCAATCCTGTCTATTTTTTCTAAATGTCTTGAAAAGCTGTTACTTGTAAGGATAACGTCATTTTGTAACAAGCACAATCTACTTAAACATTTTCAACTTATATTCATAAAAGGTCGCTTGACTTAATTAGCCTCATTAAATCTAAAAGAAATATTTCTGCGAGGCTTTGAAGAAAATTTGGTGACCCTTGGCATATTCATCGATTTTTCAATGGTCTTTAATACCAAAAATCACAGCACTTCACTAACAAAACTTGATATCTACGGTTTTCGGGGTACATGTATGAACTTCATCATAAGTTATCTGCAGTACAGGTATCAAACTGTTGATATAGGCAATCACTATTAAAAAAATTTACCGATACGTGCTGGGGTTCCGCAAGAAATCAATTTAGGACCTCTATTGTTTAAAATTTATATAAGCGACTTAACAAATATCAACACTAGATCATGGTTTGTTATATATGTGGACGAGACCAGTTTATTTATGAGTTCCAGAAACGTTGAAGAGCTAGTCAGTACTGCCAATGATACTCTAGAACAAATAAACTAGTTAGATTTGTCAAACTCCCTAACTATTAATGAAACCAAAATGAAGAGTGCTTTTTCAACCAAAGAACAAAAAAAGAAATGGTCCATGGATGTCTTCAAACAGAAACCTCAGTGATAGAAGTAGTGCCTTCAGTCAAGAGTTTAGGTGTCATTTTTCAGGAAAACATGTTATGGAATGAACATGTCTGCATTATTTTCTACAAGCTTGCTAGAGTTACAGGTATACTTGTAAAATTATGCCACTGGTTGCCATTAAAAGTGAAGATCTTACTTTAAAATTATCTTTTTCTGCCCCATATTAGCTACTGCCATCTCGTATGTGCAACACAACCAGCTCAAACACCAACATTTTAGTCGTGTTGCAAAAGAAAGCCATTCGAACAATTTCAAATGCTCTATTTGATGCATACACTGATCCTATTTTTGACTTGTTAGATATAATGCCAATAAAGGCAGTGTACAATACAATTCTACTCGAAAACTCACCAGCCTCGAGCTGGTCACTGACCCAGCGGCACCAACTAGGCAGGGCAACAGCGTCAGCACTGATACCACGCTGGACCTTACCTTTACGTGCAATACACGAAAGGTGACTTGGAGAAACACCATGCAAGACTTGGGCAGTCACCATTACATTATCTCTATAGATGCAGAAGGCGGTCCACATGAACACAATGCCGGTCGCCAAATGAAGATCACCTATTGGAAACTACTACGGAACAATCGAGACAAGCAACAGATTGAAGACATCAAAGACATTGAGCAACGGACCGACCAACTTTGGCGCGACATCGAGAGGGCGACGCAAATGATGCCATCAACAGCTGGGCTTGGTAGAATAGACACCTGGTTACTGCACATGTGGCAAGCCAAGACCCAACTGCATCGCCGTTGGAAAACACAACGACATAATAGCAGACTGCGAAAACGAATACCACAGCTCTACAAAGAAATAGAAAAGCACGCACTTAACCTGCGACAACAGCAAAGGGAAGAGAAATACGCGCAGATGGATGGTCACCTCACTACGAGTCGCACATGGCAGATACTGCAGTACCTCATAGATCCCGCGAACACCAAGACCGCACAGAGGCAAGGCATATGCAAAATCGCACACGCTTACGGGGGAACTGAGCAAGATTTCCTACGGGAAGCGGAACTCCATTACATATCCCAAGCGCCCCTGCAAGTACAACCGGACTACAGGGGAGAAGGCAACGTCATCCTAGACGCAGAGTTCTCAATTTCCGAAATCGCCACAAGCGAGCCACAAGCACGATGCAACTCATCCGACGCATCACGAACAAACATGCGGGCATGCGCGAAGGCAGCGTCATACGACTCCTACAAGCCTTTGATATTTCCAAACTAATGTACATGACACCATTTCACAAATGGACAGTTGCGGGAAAAGACAAGCTTAACGCCCTGATACGCAAGACGTACAAGTTCGCGTTGGGACTGGCACCCGGAGTTAGCACCAGCAAACTCCTAGAGCTAGGGTTACATAACACCCTCGAGGAACTCGTGGAGGCACAACAAGTTTCCCAGCTCGAGCGCCTATCCAAGACCCGCCCAGGCCGACCCCTACTCGAAAAACTTGAAATCACTTACCATACGCAGCACGGCATCAAAGTCGAAATTCCACAATCGGTACGCGAGCAAGTATACATACCCCCATCGCCTCGCAACATGCACCCCCAACACCATACGGGACGGAGTTAAGCCAGGGCACAACGCATTACTCAAAGCTACTCCAACGACACTGAAGCGGTTTTCACTGATGCCGCGCGTTATACCAATAAAAAGAGTTTCGTGGCGGTAGTTACCGGCCATCGTGGCAAATACATCACAAGCCTCACTGTGAACACGGCACACGCTGAAGCGCCAGAGGAGGCGGCGATAGCACTGGCCCTCACACAGACCAATGCCACTTACGTGATTAGTGATTCGCAAACAGCAATTCGCAATTTTGCCAACGGATGCATCTTGCAAGAGGCGTTTCACATACTCCGACGACATCCCATACATCCAGGAGAGGTCGACTTCGATAACCGAAGGCACCTGTTATGAATCCCGGCACATACCGGACTGAGCACCCCCAACGAAGGGACTCACCGCGTTGCTCGAGGCCTCACTCACCGAGCATCGCCGGAGGACGATGAGCCCCGCGGGGAACTGCAGACATCTGGGCATGGGAGGATCGTATGACCAGGTTTCACGACATCACCACACATTACCAGTTACAAAGACGCATATACCCACCTCCTCACGAAAGGCTAAACAGAACGCAAGCGGTACACTTCAGACAATTACAAACAGATTCATACAGAAACCCTAGACTCATGTACGCCATGTATCCAGACAGGTGCACGCCATGTGGCGAGGTTGCCACCCTTAGTCACATGCTGTGGGAGTGTCAGGGTCTAATAAACAATTCGAACAGTGCCGATTCGTCTCACTATTCCACCGCCAGCCTCTGCTCGCGTTGGAAGGCCGCACTGCTCAGCTCGAACCTGACAGCACAACTCTGGGCCGTCCAGCGTGCCGAGGAAGCCGCGTCGAGACAAGGTCTCGGAATCGCATCCGCGGTGGGTGCCCAGGCCCACTAAAAAATGCCGGACTCGAATCGTCTGGATTCGACAAATAAATTTTAAGTTCTTCTTCTCAGATGCATTCCGAGAGGCGGACAGACGAGACGACGAAAGCGTTCGCTGAAGACTCGTTCACACTGCAACGCCACAGCTAAAATTTCAACTCGGGGTTTCGTAAATGCAATGATTGACAAACGGAACAAATTTATCTTGTTGAAAAGGGTCATGGAACCAATCACAGCCTATCACGACGATTTTGAAATGGTTACGAGTGCCATCAGAGCTATTCATACAACGTAATTGTTCTCCACCTTTCCACCCCGAGAGCATGCGTGGAGCTTCAACGGCATCACGTTCATGAGGCGGGAAAGCGGCTTTTTCAATTTTTTACAAGGCACAGCCTCGCTTTAGCCACTAACAATGCAAACACAAATGTGTTGTATCTGTCAGCGTGTCGCAGTAGACTTAGAACAATGTGCCACAGATTCTTCTTTGTTGTTTAGGAAAATTCCATGTATCCTGTAGATTCTAATGCTGTAGCTATTCATGTGAGCAATAACTTTAAGCCTATTCAGGGACCCTTCGGTCTTCATTTCGCTGAAGTCTGTGTGGAAGGGTATTTTCTGCATAATAATTAACAGTTGAACATTATGCACGCCATAAAGCGATGTGTTCGACTGAGACAGATCACTCGCACAGAGGCACGTTGGCGTACCTGCGGGCGGCACCACTTGGTCGAGTAGCTTGGGGCTGGTTCTCTTCCAGATCTTCTTTATGATGGCTCTCAGTTCTTCATTGGCAGTGTCAATATTCCCTACCAACAAAAACGTTTTCAGACGTGTATTTACGACAAAACAAAAAAACATTGACTAGAAAAGACGCACTACTGCTCTGACAGTATTGTTCCAATCAATCAAAATTTAATTTCAGCTTCTAATTTCAGCATCTAGCACTCTGGCACCTCAATGAAATTTGCAGTTATTTATGATAAAATTCAAATATATTTAGTATCGGTGCTAAGATGGGACACAAGTAAGGCAACCAGCACTGTGCATAGTACGTGCTTTTGCTTTTGTTTTTCCTTACTTTTTCTTTGACAAACGTGAGATGAATATATCAACTGTTTTCGGGAGCCTTGAAACGGGTGATGAAGGCGTATCAATGAGAAAACGTTTTCCCGCTTTCATCTGTAGCATGACATCACCAAGTAATGCTGTATGCATTCCTTATGAAAAGTTTTCAATTGCTGTAAATATTTAAGGTAGCCGAATGTTAAACCATAGATATATTTTTCCATTCACTGAATTGCGAATACAGGCATTCTACATTCCAAGAAAAAAAACGGAAAATCTGCCATTCATTCCTTTGGCGAGCCCTCAGTTGCCCCTTGTATATCACTCTTAGTCAAGCTTCACGTTAACTATCTCTTTGACAGCTGCACCACCCTTGACCCTCCTAAGAGAGTACAATGACTCGCGAGAAGGAGTTGGCATGCACTGCCATAGAAATGTACAGGCGTGGCAAGCCTGTAGTTGACGACTTGAGTTGCAGGTAATATTTCGTTCTTAAAATGCCCTTTTTCCTTGTGAGTGCCACCAGTCTCACTTCCGTCATTCTATAGGCCTACAGCGCACAAAACTACACCGGGGTTTTGTAGTTAGAAAGCACTGCAGAGCTTCAAGACTTTTGACAAAAATCACTAGACAATCACAAGACAGTTTTAAACATCGAGAAAAATGGAGAATCAGCACTCACCGTCTGTTTTAATCTTCAGCGAAGTACGAACTACAGCAAACAAAGTGGCGTTGAACATGACTGTGCCATCGCTATTGAGCGGCATGTTCATTGATACTAGTTTCTGCAAAAAAATGTCAGAAGAAAATTACATTTGAAGAATGACAATGGAAGCGGCTTGAAAAAGACAGGTGTCAAAGCACTGACGACTGTCCTTAAATCCGACTGCATTAATATTGTAGCATATCCTTAAGTACAACGACTCATATTTTTTTCCATTTTCTTCCTGGCGCACTTTTCATAGCGGTACTCTTTTACTGCATGTGTGGCAATGAATTGAATGGGCATTAAAATTTATTTTCGAAGTTTGAAGTAAAATTTAGGAAAAATAAACAAAAACACAAAGAATGTATATGCAGTCACAACTGCACGTAAATCACATGTTTAGTGTATTTGTGGTTTAAAAATTGCGACTTTTGGTTCACATTTCTGTATACGTTTATTGCACGCTGTGTATTTTTTTGCAACAGCAGTTATATCGACACTTTCGTCTCCATTTTACCGCCAGCGCTGACGTTCACGTGGGCGCCGCCATTACTCACCGCATATGTATACGTATTTATATATATGAAAATGCAAGAAAGAAAAAATCTGCAACTGACTCCGAGGCACGGAATGGGACCTTCGACCTCTCAGTTCTGGGTTTAAGGCGTTAACAACAGAGCCAAGGGGGAAACCTTTTTGAACGTTGAAACGGCACGCTATATTTATTATTACAAGCTCGTGACGTGAACGAATAGAGCCCACCGCGAGTCAAATAATAAACTTTTAAATGCAAAGCATTTCTTAGTGAACTTCAGTGACTTTGAGCGTATCTATCTATCTAGCCGCATGCGACTTTTAGCTCTCCTGGCCGTTTTGATATTGATATCGATACAAATTTGATATGGCATAACATACCTGTATGAAGAACATATTTGACTAGTCATATCATTAAAGTCGTAATATGTCTGTCATAAGTGTCATGATTTGCATTTTATGGTCCTGCAGCTCTTGCGGTGGTTTCGTTCACGTGGCATGTTAAAAAACTGGTATAGTACGCCTTGATTGCGTGGCGAACACAGGTGACAGACCCTAACATGAAACTCATGACATGCGTGTCATGTAACAACATGGCTACTTGCCACGTTCATGACGTGCTCACGGCCATTTCGCTAGCGTCATATGTACCAAATTTATTATTACAGTCCGTCAATGAATGACGAAGGTATGTGACTAGTGCAAATATGATAATCATGGGATGCTTGTTATGTCACAACATGACCACATGCCACGCTCATGATGCGCTGGCGGCCGTTTCGCTAGCTTCACTTATACCAAATTGATATTACGGGACGTGAATGGGTGACGAAGGTATGATACTAGTGAAACATGATAATCACGACGTTCATGTCATGTAACAACATCACTACATGCCACACTGATTCTGCGCACGCGGCCATTTCGCAAGTGTCACATAGGACTCATTTTGTACTACGTGACGCCAATGGACGACGAAGGTATGTGACCGCTGCAAACATGACAATCATAAGATGCGTGTCATGTGGGAACATGGCTACGTGCCACAGTCCAGGTGCCAATACATTTCGACGTGACGTGGTGCGCGTGCTCGCCGGCGTTCATTTTGTCGCGTCACGCCGGCGTTGCCACGCCAGGCTCCGGTCCTGCCATATACTCGCAGGCGCGCTCCACGCTGCGTTGTCCAGCGTCCCTCTGTCACGAAAAGACAGACACGCAGTGTTGTCTGGGTAATGCACAGGCGCGAAATGCAGAATGTCGCATTTCGCACCGGTTGCCGTCAGGCCGCGCCGACAGATGCTGGTCGCACCTTGCGTCAGACTATAGAGTGCTCGAATTTTGCTAACGTAGCGTCGCTGTGCGCAGCATGCGCGCGGGTAAACGCTACATTGGAGTGTAATGCGCCCTTCATGATGCGCTCCCGGCCGTTTTGCTAGCTCCACATGCACCAAATTTGGTGTTACGCGACGACAGTGGATGACGAGATATATGACTGGTACAAACATGATAATCCTGACATGCGTGTCATGTAGGAACATGACTACATACCACGCTTGCCATCTAATATTCTAACGTTATCGCTAGCGGGGACGTAGGTTCCGGAATAATCTGTAATGTTTACGAGTTGGGTGTCATCTTAACAAAACGATCTACTACGGCCTCGCAGCTTCTAGAACATCGTAGGCGCAGTTTGCGCTGAACGGGGTGTAACGAGGCGATAACAAAACTTGAAAAAAGAAACATGACATTGCCCCCCTTATAAAAAGGCATCGTACCGATGCTTTAACAATAACGAAGTTACGTTAATAAGGACAATTACCAACAAGTACAAGCGATAAAGCACCACAACAACAAAATACAGTCCTCAGGTTCGCGCACAAAATGGCTTGAGGCGCACGACACGGGCGACTTCTGGTCGAGCACGGCACCAATAAGAATTCATAATGCCGTCGGGAAGAACCACGTAGTCGAGTCGGCCAAGATGTCGAACTACTTTGTACGGTCCGAAGTACCATCGCAGAAGTTTTTCATTGAGCCCACGTCGGTGTATCGGCGTCCATACCCAGACGCGGTCCCTGGGCTTGCACTCCACGAAGCTACGTCGAAGATTGTAACGGTGGCTGTCAGTTCTCTGCTGATTCCTTATGCAAAGGCGGTCAAGTTGACCAATTTTTTTCAGCGCGCGAAAAGTAGGCCGTGACATCGAGGTTCTCTTTGTCAGCGATGCTTGGAAGCATGGCGTAGAGCTTCGTTGCCGGGCTCTTTTCATTGACCAACTTGGACGGCGTCATATGCGTCGTTTTTGGGAAGACCCTGTTGTACGTGAAGGTCACGTTCGAAAGGATTTCATCCCACGCCTTGTGCTAGAGGTCGACGTACATCACCAGCATATCAGCGATTGTCTTAATAAGATGTTCGGAGAGGCATTGGTTTGTGGATGGTAGGCAGTATACCGGTGGTGACTTGTCTGGCTGTGCCTCAGTTGCACCTTAGTTAGGTCCACCGTGAAGGCCGTACCTCCATCATTATTGAGGACTTGTGGAGCTCCGTGACGCAGAACGAAGTCCTCGACGAAGAAACTGTTTACCACGGAGGCACTGTCTTTGGGCAGGGCCTTTGTCTCGGCGTAGCGTGTGAGGTAGTAAGTGGCCATGACAATCCATTTGTTCCCGGAATTAGACGTAGGAAATGGCACCAGTAAGTTCATTTTGATTTGCTGTAACGGTCAGTGAGGTGGCTCGATGGGCTGGAGAAGTTTGTCTAGCCTAGTCGTTGGTATATTTCATCGCTGACAGTCGCGGTAGGTCCTGACGTAACGAATGACGTCAGTGGGGTGTCGTGGCCAGTAGTAGTTTTCTTGTATTCTTGCAAGCGTACGGGAAACACCGAGGTGTCCAGCCATCGCGTCGTCATGTAGAGCTTGAAGTACATCTGATCTCACTTCTGAAGGAACCAGAAAAAGGTATCCGGCTCGAAGGCGCGAGAAGTTCTTCTTTAAGGGAACTCCATGTTGCAAGAACAACGACTCCAATCCCCTCTTATAAACATTCGAAACAGTCATGCTGTTAGCCTGAATGTATTCCACAAGGCTTTCAAGTTTCTGGTCAGCTCGCTGTTGCTCGGCGAAGCCATTGGTAGTTATTGTTCCTAAAGAGCTGTCTTCCTCCAGGCCGTCGGGGGGCGGTGGTTCGACGGTGGCTCAAGACAAGCAGTCAGCGTCACAGTGTTTTCTTCCTGACTTGTGAACGACAGTCACTTCGAACTCTTGGAGTCTGAAGCTCCATCGTGCGAGGCGACCCAAAGGATCGTTCAAGTGCAGAACGTGCTGGAACGTCACAGGCGCTGAGCAAAAACCAAATGGCATGACCTTAAACTCAAAGAGGCCGTCTTGTGTGATAAAGGCCGTCTTCTCTCGATCTCTCTCGTCAACCTCAATTTACTAATAGCCCGTCTTAAGGTCCATCAATGAAAAGTACTTCGCGTTGTGGAGTCACTCCAGGGCGTCGTCTTTACGTGCAAGATGCTACACGTCCTTCTTTGCGATTTTGTTCACGCGGTGGTAATCGACGCGAAAACGTAGGGTCCAGTACTTCTTTACTAATACCATGGTTGATGCCCACGGACTTTTGGATGGTTTAATGCTGTCGTCGCGTAGCATTACGTTGACTTATTTCTTTGTGAAGTGGCGTTCGCGGGTCGAGACTCAGTACGGGCTTTCTCGAACTGGTCAGGCACTTTCTTTTGTGATGATGCGATGTTTCACGACAGGGGTTTGTAGAATTCACAATGATGACGAGAAGCAGTCCTAGAATTGCAAGAGCCGAGACTTGAGCTTGTCTTCCTTGCACTTTGAAAGGCTCGGGTCGACATCGAAATCTGGTTCAGGACCTCAGTTCGTCGAAGCAGCATCAGCAACATTGAAGAGGGAGAATGAATTGCTCGCCTCCGCAAATTCATCGATGTAGGTGACCGTCGTAACACGGTTGATGTGCCTGTATTGGTGACTGAAGTTTGTCAGCACCACCTTTGCTTTGCCGTCACAGAGCTAAGCTATGCCTCTTGCGACACAAATCTGACGGTCCATGGGAAGGTGCTGATCGCCCTCGACAACGCCTTCAAAATTTTCAGCTTTTTGGTGCTTAAATGAAATCACGATGCTGGATGAAGGTGGCATGGTGCCCTGCTCTTCTAGCACATTGAATGCATGTATACTTGGCGTTGTAGGGGTCGGTGGCTTGTTTTCCGAAGTTAGGGTGATTGACTCACACCTCAGGTCAATGACAGCGCCATGTTGACTTGGAGAAAGTTCATTTCAAGTGTCACAATCCAAGAGAAATTTCGTAAGAAGACAAAGCTCACGGGACAAATCTTGTAATTGATGATGAGTCTAGATGTGCAGACTACAGTCGGCGTTATGAAGTGACCTTCAGTGGTCCGGATTTGAGGGCCTTGCCATGCAGTTTTAACTTTTTTGAACTTCGTCGCGAATGACCCACTGACGACGGAATCATCGGCCCCAGTGTCCATGAGAGCAGTGACAAGGTGGCCGTCGAATATTACGTCGAGGATATTGGTTCGTCGTCGTGCGTTGCGGATGGTTCGTGGCGTCGGGTTACGGCTACGTCTATTCGCTCCACTGCTTCCACATTGCGTCGTGCCGTCTTCATGATGCGAAAGTTCGACGTAAATTCCTTTACGTCTTGCGACGGGTGCTTGCGATTTCGTTGTTGCGTCGTCGTCGGTGGCGGTGGAGGATCTTCGGTAGTTCGTCGTACAGCAAGCGCACCTCCATCAGTTGCTGCCCTTAGTTTTCCGAGTATGGGCTCAGAGAACGGCCCAGAATACGGCTGGTGTACTGTCGGCGTTGCGGTGACATGTAGCGGCTTGGCGACGAGGAACGGTAAGGTTGTCGGAGTGTCCACTGTGCTCCTGAGAGGTAGTCGGCGATATCTTGAGGTTGTTCACCCCGCTGTGCACACGGCGCGTTCATGTCGAAACCACGTAGCCCCATTTGTTAGTACTGGCAGTGGCGGTAGGTGCACCCCACTTCGCCGCAAAGGTAGCATAGAGGGCGATGATCGGCAGCCCGCCAAACGTTGGTTTTCCTCGGTTGGTTTTGCCAGCTGGCAAGCGCGTGGTATGATTAAGCTCAAGACCTCGGTGCTGTCTTGCGGCTAAACTGCGGTGATGTGGCGTCTCGGCGGGGCCGTGGATGAGGAACCAGACTGCGTGCTGCTGCAGCATAGCTCATGGCTTGTACCTGTGGCTGTGGAAGCTGAGGAACGCCCAGGGATTGTTGAATCTTCTTGCGTACGGCGTCCACGATGGAGTCCACTTGAGGCTGCGTTAAAGATAGTGTCACGAAGCCTTCGAACAGTTGGTCGTCCTCTCTAGCGCCTTCTAGTGGGTCGCCCTCTCCGTAAGAAAAAGGGCAGCTCGTGCAGAAAGTCGGTCCCTGCATTGACTGTCACTGTCATACATCACTGCCGAGTGTCCGCCAATAAACTTCCTAACAATTTGGTGGAGGGTGCTGCGCCCATCAAACATTTTCGGTCCGCATCGTATGGCCTTGGAGCTCGATCCAATACCGTGCCTTCTACCATGCACCGAGACGCCGCTTAGCATACGCTTCCTCCTGCGCCGACGTGATGTCCCGGTGTCCCCCACATCCGCGACCCTCCTGTCTTCACAGGCGCGGATGGCACCGACGTCAAGGACAAGCTCACCATGTACGAACGCGTAACCAACCCCAATCATTGGGACGAGGCAGGTAAACTCGCGAACCTGGTTTTCTACCTCGCGGGTGTGGCCGGCATGTGGTACAACAAACACGCATCCGATTTCCCCGCTTAGTCCGCTTTTAACACTGTCATCGACGTGTTCGGCAACCCTGCCGTTCATAAGTTGAAAGCCAAACAGCGTTTACATGAATGAGCACAGCAGACTGGCGAGTCCTTCACAAGTTCCATCGAGGATGTCTTTGACTTGTACATGAAAGGGAACACGAGCATGTCAGAGGCTGACAGAATCACGCATGTTTTAAAAGGCATCGCTGACGATGCCTTCACCATGCTCCTAGCAAACAACCCTCGCACTGTGGCAGAAGTCAAAACTTACGAGGAGCTCAGGCTGCAGCGCTCGATGAGCCATCGACCGCCATCACTTGACGCTGATCTCTCGGCCTTGTCAGCAGTTCCTGATCACGCAATCTTGTTCGCCGAAATCAACTCGTTCGAGCGTGAGAAAGTTGCCTGCCAAATTTCTTTACTGACTTTTGCTCCCCCGCAACATGCTCAACAACTGTCAACTATACGTCCCTATCAATTCACCCGTGAGGTGTCTGAAGCCTATCATATTAACAAGTCACGTGATGCTTGCGTAAACCAGACCTCGGTTACATTGCACAAAAAAGAGTTCACTTTTATTGATGAGCGTATCCCTTAATCTCGTTGTACCTCACTTGTCATGCGCGGCTATTACTTTTTAAATTCTTGTTGCTCGGATTAAACTTTCAGTTGTAAGTGCAGCGCTGTGTGTGGTTCTCTTCTTTGTCTCCGTCTTTTTGTGCGCCGCTTTTCTTTTAATATGTCAACTATACTTTTGCCTCCCCTCCACCGAGCCATTCAGCAGGAAATTGCGGAGTTCGTTCCTGATAATGATAAGCCGCCTCCTGGATCAGCGCCACTCATATACGCGCAAGTTGTTGCTGCAGGCCACCTCCACCGATTTTTGTGACTTAGTTTCACAGAAACCATCACCAGGCCCCAGGCCTTCGGAGTAACTGTGCCGCCTACATATGCCGAGATCATCCACGTGCCCAGAGTGCCGCCCACCATGCAGTCATATCAGCAGCCGGCTCACCCATCGCGTTCTGCGACATGGATTGGACCCGTGAGATGATGGCGCACTTTTGACAATCACCCAATCTGTTGTGCTTGTGGTTGGTTGGTCACGTAGCATGCTAATACAATTGTGTGCAGCAACAGCAGGTCACCTCCAAAATTCCCGGCTAATCGAGCCACTCTTATTATGACCAACCATCGTCTATGTCACCGTGGTCCTGCCTCGTTCCGTCTACCTGCCGTTTACCATCTCCGCGACGTCACTCACTGTCACCGATGCGGCCACGTCCACTCGACATCAACCAGGAAAAGTAATCGTGGCAGTCTATGAGGCAAGAGCTGCGACGCTGTGGAACTGTACAAGCCCTCAGGGAAGCCCATCGAACGTAAGAGACGTGCTTGTGGATGGTGTTCGTGCATCTGCCATTGTAAATACTGGAGCCGCCGTACCCGTCATGGACACAATACTTAGCCGATTACTGCGCTGAGTGACCACACCACTTTCCGGGCTCTCCTTTCGTACAGCCAGCACCCAAACATTCATCCTACAACGATGTGTACAGCCAGCCTCATGAATCAGGACGTGATGTATGCCGTTGAATTCATCATAATCCCTGCATGCTCTCACGGTGTCATCCTAGGATGGGATTTTCTCTCCCACCACAACGCCGTCATTCATTACGCACCAGCACAAATAGAGCTCGCACCATTCTCTTCTTTGACGCCGGCTGACAGTCCATCTGCTGCCAGCAAGTTACCGTCAGAGACGGCACGCAAGTGCCTGCAAACTCGTCCGTGGTGGTGTTGGTCTACTGCGCAAGTCTTTCTGACACCAGTGCACTCCTCTCGCCATGTCAACGTGTTTTCATTAGAAAAAGCTTGCTGGTTCCTTTCGCGACGGTGCAAGTCACTCACGGTAGCATTACTATTTTTATTCCGAACTCATCCCCGTACAGAGTTACGTTGGTGTGAGGGGAATATCTCGGCAAAGTAGAACCCATCGAAGACGCACAAGAATCAACCCGATGGCACGCATTGCCCAAGTTCCAGTGCGCTTAGTGCTTTTTCTACATCTGCTTCATCCTCCACTGATGTATTCGGTCCCTCCATTCCTGACAACATTACGCCGCGCCAGCATTCCCAGCTTCTGGGCCTCTTGGAAGAATTCCGCTCTTCTTTCAATGTCGCTCAACCTTCTCTCGGCAGCGTATCTGCCGTTATGCATTGCATCGACACCGGCGCACAACCAACACTGCGGCAACGTCCATATAACGTATCTCCCGCAGAATGCCGTGTAATCAATGAGCAAGTCGACCACATGCATCACCGCGATGTTATTCGACCCTCTAACTCCCCTGGGCGCCTCCTCTCGTTCTAGTCGCGAAAAAGAGCGGTTTTGTGTGGTTCTGTGTGTACTACCGATGCCTCAACAAGATCACACGTAAGAACGTGTACCCAATACCGCGGGTAGATGGCGCGATTGACAGCCTGCAAGGAGCAGAAATCTTTTCATCTCTCGATTTGCGCTCAGGGTACTGGCAAGTACCTATCGCTGAGGACGACCACTTTGTCATCCCCGACGGCTTGTACGAATTGAAAGTCGTTCTTTTTGGGCTGTTCAATGCACCCACTACCTTTGAGCGCATGATGGCTACCGTTCTGCGTGACCTGAAATGACAAACGTGCCTGTGCTACCTCGATAACGTCGTCGTTTTCGCTCCGGACTTCTCCACGCATGTTCAACCCCTGCGGCATGTTTTGAGGCGTCTGAGTGACGCCAGACTGCAACTGAAGCTAAAGAAGTGCCAATTTGCAGCTCGGCAGTTAACTATACTCGGCTACGTCGTGTCCGAGGACTGAATTCTCTTTGATCCAACCAAGCTTCGTCGGGCTGTGACCGAGTTCCCCAAGCCGACATCCGTTAAAGAACTGCACAGTTTCGTATAACTGTGTTCCTATTTTCAGTGCTTCATTCGCGCGACTACCATTTCGCCGCTGACCAAGCTCCTCGGAGGTAACGCGTTTCTCCACTCGTGGTCATCACAGTGTGATGACGTTTTCACAACGCTCCGTCGTTCGTTGACGTCACCTCCCATACTCCACCACTACAACCCAATAGCCCCTACAGAGGTACACACGGACGCCAGGGGTGTCGGCCTCGGCGCTGTCCTTGCGCGGCGGAAAGCAGGGTTCCCGGAATATGTCGTGGCGTATGCAAGCCGTACGCTTACAAAAGCCGAGACTCATTACGCCGTCACTGAGAAAGAATGTCTGGCAATAGTCTGAGCTCTTACAAGTTCCGATCTTATTTCTATGCTCGCCAATTGATTTTGTCACCGACCATCATACACTATGCTGGTTGTCGTCATTGAAAGATCCCTCAGGCCATCTCGCCTGGTTGGCCCTTAGTCTGCAAGACTACGAAATCCGCGTGCTGTACCGCAACGGAAGGCAACATGCTGACGCCGACGCACTGTCGAACTCTCCCTTGTATGACAAAAGTGCCCACAGCTCAGCGTCTCACCTTGCCGTTTCTTCAATTAGCATTCATACAGTTACTACTGAACAGCGCAAGGATGAACAGATTGCCTCACTAATAGACTTGCTGACTGATCCATACACTCAATCCACTCGCGCGTTACGCCGTCACGCCCACCATTTCGCCGTTCGCGATGACCCCCTACACCAACGCGATGCCAACGGTGACAGCCGCCAGTGGTTACTAGTCATACCCCGCCGTCTGCGCTCTGACACATGCGAATTCTTTCATTCTGATCTACAAGGTGCGCACTCCGGGTTATTGAAGACTTGCTACCTTATTTTCCAACGGTACTTTTGGCGTGGATTTTACAGCTATGTGCAGAAATTCGTTCGCTCCTGCATAGTTTTCAGTGCCGTAAAACTTAAACGCACCTGTCTACGGTAGGTCTGCAACATCTACCTTGCCCAGCCACGCGGTTTGGGCGCGTTGGCATCGATTTGTATAGGCCACTTACACCAATGTCGGCTGGTAACCGCTGCGCCATCGTCGCTGTGGTACACCTCACGCGATACGCCGAAACTGCTACTCTCCACGCGGCTACAGCGAGCGATGTTGCCTCCTTCTTGCTGACACGATCCACGCTGTGACACGGTCCACCACAGGAACTGTTCAGTGATCGAGGCCGTGTCTTCCTTTCCGAAGTTGTCGAAGCCATTCTCAAAGAGTGCAACGTTGTTCGCCGCAAAACTGCTGCTTAGCGTCTACAGACGAATGGCCTCACCGAACACTTCAACTGTACGCTCGGCGACATGATCTCTAAGGAGGTTGCCGCCGACCACACAAATTGGGATGCCGTTCTACCCTTCGTCAGCTACATATATAATACCAGCCTTCAGGGCACTACTGGCTTTTCAACTTTCTCTTTATTATATCGAAGGCACCGGTGGCACACCATCGACACGACACTTTCGTACAAGCCAGATCTGTCTGACTGTGCACCTATTTCTGCTGCAGCCAAGCTTGCAGAAAAGTGTCGAGAGCTGGCAAAAAGCTTTACTGCGCATAATCAACAGCGGCGAAAAAGGCATTCGCGCTGGCGCCAGCAGTACTGCACCCACGTTCCTCCCTGGAGCGCTCGTCTGGCTCTCGATTCCTACCACTGCAGCTGGCCTATCTTCAACACCATTGCCTAAGTACGAAGGCCCCTACCGCTTCGTCGAAGACATTTCCCCTGTAAACTACTTGATCGAACTCATCGAATCATCTTCGGACATGCGCCGTCGAGGGCGCGACATTGTCAACATCTAGCGCCTCAAGGCCTACAATGACCCCCTCATAGTAACCAGCTGTTAGGTCGCCAGGCCGCTCCCTTTTCATAACCGGGGTAGTTGTAGCGAAGCCTTCGAACAGTGGGTCGTCCTCTCCAGCGCCTTCTAAAGGCTCACCCTCTTCGTAAGAACAGCAGCAGCTCGTGCAGAGGGTCAGTCCCCGTATTGACTCTCGCTGTCGTACATCATCACCGAGTGTCCGCCAATAAACATCTTAACAGTAGTAATTTTCGCAGCCCCTCTTGCACGATCGCTCGGATTGTCTCACGCAGGTCAGTGGTTCCCAGCGCTTGAATCTCGGCGTAGCTTGCAACCGAGAAGCTGTGTTTGTATCGCAGTGTCCGCATTTCGAGCGTCTTCTCGATTTTGGATGTTTTCGAGGCGAATTCAGCGACGGTCTTCCGTTGGTTTTTGATCAGTCCGGCGAAAAGTTCTTGCTTTAAACCCCTCACAAGAAAGCTCACTTCCTTCTCCTGGTCATGTTGCGGTCGGTGTGACAGAACAGCCGGCTCATCTCTTCTAAGAAGATGTTCACACTTTTGTTGGGAAGTTGAACACGTGTCTCCAAGACACTAGCGGCACGTTACTTGTGAACGACGCCCATGAAGGTGTTCAGAAACAGCGTCCGAAAGACATCCCAGATTTGTAGGGTGTGTTCCTGAATCTCGAATTATGTTTTTGTGGCGTTTTCTAAATAAAAGTAGACGCGGCACAGTTTTTCTTCGGCGTCCCAGCTGTTCAAGGCAGCGACTCTATCGTAAGCCTCCAACCAGCTTTCTGGGTCTTCCAACGATAATCCCAAGAACGTGTGAATCTTAGGCTGATGGAGCAGAATGGGTACAGGTGGTACACGAGCTGTCATCATCGCAGTACTCAAACTCAAGGTTTGAATCTTCCGGGTTAGGTCAAGTAGAGGCCTGAACTCTTGCAGAAACCTTTGCTGCCGGCGGCTGGCTCGCTGCTCAGCGTTGGCGTCGATGTCCCGTTGACAGTGTGTGCTCAGCTCACGACTGGAGGGAGGCTTTCGGTACATGGGCCGAGACGCGCCTCCTCGGAGTCGTGACATAAACGAATGGAGCGCACTTTGGCCCATTCCTATTAGGATACAACGCGTTCGTTCATCACACGTCTGCCGAATCTTGTCCTCGACACGATCACATGTATGCTGAAAGAGTGCGAGATGGAGAAGCCACAGTGTCTTACCCAGCCCTTCACCCAGCGCGTTCTTACAGTGCTTGGTTCAGCAGTTGCGCGTGCGCAGTAAGGATGGTTACGCATACCGAATTGAGCTTCACAGTAAGCAGCTTTGCATCTTACAAGTGGGACGCCGTGCGCACACTTCACACCATCTTGATAATTCGCTGGGGAACACGCTAATATTCTTCTGATATCAGCGCTCCGCTGGCAGCTTGTGGTATATAAACATTTTTAAAATAAATATACTTCGTTAGTGCACAGGGAACGTTTTCAGAAGGAAGATTGAGCCGAGAAATAGGACAGAGCGCACACTTACAACCAATTTTATGACACAGATGGTAGGAATATATATATATATATATATATATATATATATATATATATATATATATATAAACATTCAAGAGGGTGAGGAGATAACACACGAATGAAAGGACAAATGATGGTATGCTGAAACGACAAAGTATATTTCTTTCAAAAATGCAATACCAACCAGCCCTAGTAACCACTATTTGCAGAATATAAACAGCTCGCTGCTAGTATTCGTAAAGACGTGCACGTTTGTGGCCGAGTGCTCAAGGGTCTCTACACGCGCCACCTGTACAGCCACACCTCATTTGGCGTGACACCTGCGCGCGCAAGCGGCAGGCGAAAGATAGACTCGGCAACGCTCTCTCCCACTGCTTACGAGCCTTATGGTCTGCACGCGCGTATACGCACAGCTACACCACACATTGTGGGACACCTGCGACACGCAAGCGAGAGGAAAAACAGCCCTCCGCTTGCGTGCGGGGACGTCTTTTTGCCCTTCTCTAAGATTATAGAAGTTTCTATACCCGCACAACAAAACCGCACGGGGCAGGAACACCTGCCGTACGCAAACACCGAAGGCAGAGTGGTATGGCGGGCATCTCTAAGCGGCGAGTACACGTACCTAGTCAGACCCCATGCCTCCTTTGGATGACTGCGCAGAAGAGAAGATGGGCCATCTCACGTTCGCGCGCACGCGTCGCTAGCATTTGGCCATTGATCTCCCAAAGATACACTAGCGCCACCCGCGCTCTTTCACCTCGAGGCGTTCTGATTGGCTGCAATCATACGCGAATGCGGTGGTCACTGCCACGCGGTGGTATTTTGGGTGGTAAGTCCTGAAATCTTGTTACAACGGTATCCAGCGGGATGCTCCCTGACATTCCTGTGCACGCAAAGGCGTACCAGAGTGCCACAGAGACTAAAATCTACTAATCAAGAAGCTCGCGCTCAGTGCTCAAGGCTCCGCTGACCCACGATGTTTCGGCTGCACAAAGTCTCTCTCCACATTGGCTACGTAATTCGCCCGATACTTCTTTCAGGCTGGCATGCCACAAAATTTATAGATGACGCTAAATTTTACTGGGTCTATTTAGACCATCATGCCCGGGCTTCCGTACGACGAGGGTTGGAGCCAGTACTGGCGGGGTTCCTCGGATTCAGTGAGCTCTTAGGGTAGGAACTTTTTTTAAAGAAATTCACTCTCCTTAATGTGCAAGGGAAGCTGTTGTATCTCACCGCTCTAACTTCTTTCTCAAACGTTCCCTGCACAATAAGGAAAGTAAATTTCTTTCGAAATACCCAAGTGGCCACTCTTTTGCAGGGTAGGAACACCCCATTGTCTATCATACTCTTTTATACGTCACTTATTAGCTGGGTGTTCAAAAACAAGTGGGTGATATTTCAGTGCGCTTGGTCGGGCACTTAATTTAAAACGAGAACTTCTGCAAACGCAAGAGCAGTTCGAAAGTCAGAGAACACTAGTGCCCTCGCATGGTATCTGTCGCCCAGGTGGACGCCATCATTCTAATGCGAAGAGTGAGGGTCAGGTCACGGAATCTCCCCTCTATTCGAGCAAGTGTTGTGACGTAACAAGCCGATTCATTTATGAGTGCCTGTATTCTGGGCAACAATTTAGTTTTGTGGTGAACTGCACGTACAATGAAGCTATTTTAGCTGTCCCGCTCAGCACAGAAATCCGAACGATCTGCAGCAGCTGCAGCTTTGGTGCAAGGCGACGGCAACCGTCCATTGAACACACAATGGTGAAATAGCGGTCCTCGTTTGTGTGGCGTGTTTAGCCGGTGACTTCCAGGGATCGTTTTTTTCCGAAATATTCTTTCACAGTTTACTTTTTACATAGATGAATAAGTGATCTACTTCTATTTTTCACTACTCCTATTTTCCACTTGAAGACCGTTCAAGTCGAGAAAATCTAATATTTCACTGCATAGCAGATGCCGCTACCGAAAGCTGAAGACAGAAGGAAAAATTTGCTGGGTGACAAATGCAGCCTTAAGACGTGAGCGTTTACCGAGCACACAGACTTGGCTGTTTTGTCACTAACTGGTGCAGAGTCATCAGGTTCATCGTGTAATTTTCATATTCTAATCTGAAAGGCACGATTCTTTCTATTAGAAGTTAGCTAAAATCAACTGGTGTGTCCGCAAGTGAAGGCATCCAGAGCTGGTTAAGACAAAGCTATACTAATTTGACACAAAATGGCGAGTTTTGCAATCTGAGGCACAATCACCTATACATCAACAAAAATTTGCATTTACTTGCCTGACATTAACCGTGTCTGTGAGCTGCAGTTGGGCAATGCTCCCACTGCTGCTGCAATGTCGTCGGCCGTTTCACGCAGCCGTTGTCGTTAATTTTTTCTAACGAAGTTGGGTCGCAGTAACGAAACCAGTATTCTCAAGCTTTATCATTGTTATTGGAGCAGCCTCCGAAATAAATACGACGCTTTAGCACCTATTCTTGACTTATGCTTTACCGACGTGGTTGGATCGACGAAGACTACATTGACCAAAAAAACTTCCACGCATATTCGTTTCACTGTGACAAGAATTATGTTGTGTACCATTATGATCGCGATCTAAAACTGGATTGTAGCGCCGCGATTGCTGTTGCTGACCGCAACGTGTACTATAGGATTGCACTCACGACTCTTTAATTAGGTATGTGTGCATGCTGTCTTAAACCACTAAAACACACTGCTTTGTGCTTTTTATCTGTCCCCGAATCCATGATGGTCTACATGAAGTTCTTATTTTCTCGTTTCAGAATTTCCACAATGCTCTCTGTTTCTTTTGGGTGATTTTCATTTGTACAAAATAAATTGGGTCTCGCTACTTCCCTCCGTTGTTGGCTGGGCCATAGGAGCAAATGTTTCATTGAGTTGTGCTCGAATTTTAGTTCCACACAGCTTGTTTCTAGGTCCACTAGAACTGGTAATACTTCGAGAACTGGAACTCGGTCCACTAGAACTGGTATTACATCAAGTACTCTTTATCTGGTGCTCGTCAACAACTCTATCATAGTAAGTGCATTCCGTGCAATTTTTACACAGAATAAGCGACAATTTTTAATGCGCTTTATTGTAAAGGGCCAAGTAACGTGAGATAAATGTATTCCAAAATTTATCGAAGAATATGCGACAGGTGATGCATCGCAAATAAAAAAGGGCTTGCACTACTCATTGACGAGTGCACATGAAAATTTTTCAGCCGCAACGTAGAAAATAATTAGAACTTTTTTATAAATAACGCCATGTCACTTGTTACCCAATACTTTTCTCTGCGCAATTTTCGGTAGGAAATGTTCTATATTGTTTTGTACGACCAGAAACGATTGTCAGACAAAAAAAGCGCCTTTTTTCTCTTGCGAACACTCAAAGTTCAACTCGTCAGAGTGATTGAACAAACAACAAACTGCACGAATATCGCATCGCATAAGCAGACTTGAAGGCAGTCTTTGTTTGCACAAATATTCTCTTGCTTCTCTCTACTAAGACACAAAAATTTTGAAGCGTTTTTCATATAAAGAAGAGGTTAACATAACGGTTACAGGCTTTCAGGGTTGAAAATGAGAAATGAAGACTGTTGCATGTTAATTAATGACAGTATCGCGAAATCATTTTCCTATTCCTGAACTGACACAGTGCCTTACGTGCACAAAATTGATTTTTCATGAATACACTTGCAGTTATTTTGTGGGTATTTTAGCGTTATTTGATGGCTTAAAACTATCTTCTTCTGTGGCACGAGTGAAATTGATTCCATGTTCAAAGAAACACTGCTGGGTACTCCTCCATAACTTTATGTATCTTTCTACCCAGTCTACTCAGTGCTCGTCTTCACCCGCAGATTGGAAGGTGGGGAAGGTGGTGGCTCCATTAAAATCAGGGGACCCACATTCACCTTACAAATCCGCACTCATTTCAGGCAAAAGTGTCCCTTGCAAAATCAATAACATGCCATATTTACTAACCGGAATTTGTTTCTTGAATAAAACTTGTTTTTCCCTTCATTTTGGCATGGTTTTTGCAAGAAATCCTCTTGCGAACGGCACTAATATATTTTATTCTTTACATTTTCTCTTCTTTAGGAAAAGTCCGTATTATTGACGGTATTTTTTTTGCAAATTTTATGCCAATGTGTCTCATCGCTTATTACTAGGTGTTCTTAACATTGACCCTGGCATCCTAGACAAGCTAGAACGTTTTCTAACTAGCGGCACTCCATTTCTCAGTGCTAATGATGCTGCATCCACGCGTTGTGACCTAAAGCCGGGTGCCCCTCAGGACACTATCTTGGGCCTATCGAATTTCCTAGTTTACAATAAAGACTTACGCACTATGAGTAATAGTTTCATTAAACTATTACACTTCTATTAGTACGTTTTCAATAAATTGTTTGCTGATGACTCTGTTTTATACTTTGATATAGCCAATTATCATGAAAACGTTATTTTCAAATCAGCCTTAGCATATCTAACAGGTGCTCACAATGGCTAATAGTCTTAAATTGCACTATATGCAAAATCACGCATTTCTCGCGTCACCTTGACTCATCCACATCGTTCGGCTATGCCACCATTAACATCAATATCAAGAACGTAACATGATATATATATATATATATATATATATATATATATATATATATATATATATATTTATATATATATATATAATTCGTCTCACCAATAAGCTTTCTTGCCATGCGCAGAGTGATTACATCACTAACAGTGCAAACATATATCTCGAGTACATAAACAAAATTTCTTTCTATGCTCTATGTAATTTTATTTACTACTCTACAATCTACTAATTAGAACCAAGCTGGAGATTGCTTTTTTCTATTTGGGACTCTGGTAAAAACATTAACAATTACCTTTGAATCCACTCAAAATCATGCAGAGCGCTTCATGAACTCAATTTTTTTTCACAGATAGCGTTTCGCATACGCAATAGGACTTGCAGTAACGAATTTGAAACTAGGAAGAAACATTGGTCATCTATGTCTCGAAAATCATGTACTGAACTATTTCACTTTATATTGTTCTCATAGCTGCGCAATTGTACTTATCACCGCGTTTTGATCATCCGTATAAAGTTTTCATTCCTTTTTGTCACACCAATTTTTTCAGACTGCTTTTTCTAAAAAATGACCGCTAAGTGTAACCGCGTTCTCACCTCCATCGCCTGCATCAAGGACGCGTAATCACTTAAGGCTTCACTAACCGATAACGTATTCAACCCATATAATAGCTTAATTTATAACACGTATTTCCGTTAATATTTTCTGTTTCTATAATAAATTTTAGCGTTCTTCAGTTTTATTTTTACGCTGCTTCCTCTTTAACGCCTTTATGTGCCCAGAGGGTAAAGATTAAATAAAATGAAATTGAAACCACAATTTTGAGGGTGACCAGTTCTTGGCCCCTTTAAAACGACAAAAAAAGTTTGCCTTCGCGGGCGGTGTAGCTGCAGTGTATGGGCATACGTTGTGGTGAGCGTTCTTTGTGGACTCTCGTGGTTTGGGGGGGGGGGGGGTCATTAGAAAGTGTCAGGGGAAAGAAATCTCTCGTCGAGTGGTACGGTAACTCGTTTCCAACTACGCTCCATTGGCTTCTTCTTTCTTGGCTCGTGTTCATGCCTCACATATGATGGCATCAGCTGAATTTGACATACGTCATCTCATGTAGTTCGTGTTGGCTACATTAGAAAATATCACTATATATATCGTAGTGGAGTGTGATGCTGTGAAAGTGATTACGGCTTCTTCTAGAACGAATGCGTCAGAGCATTTTAAAATTTCAACTGCGTGCATCGCCATTGGAGTAATCACATAGCTTGATGGCAATTGAAGACCTCCATTCGCGACGTCATGGAAAATAAAATGCAGAGGTTCATTAAAGAAGGACTGGGCAGCAAAACAAAAAAGACATTGCAGTAAAAGAGACGGCTACCTTTTCGCAATGCATTCAATTGCCCGTAAAACTTTCTAAAAACTGGGCTGAATAGTCCACAAAGGTGGCCTTCTAAAAGAGAGAGGAACAGCATTTTTTATATGCACAGCCAGCCGCGATACTGTGACAGCTCTGCAGTTTATATCAGCAAGCTCAGTTTTTGCATGAAGACGATACTTGCGAGCGTTGGAACATTGGTCGTACAACGCGCGTTGAAAGCGGCATAAATTTGCCTTGCAACGTCGTAGTGGTCCCTGAAAGGAATTGTTTTTTCCTCTAATCCGTCTACTTTGATTCTCAATTTCATTAAGCCAATTATTTCATGCAGGAATAAACTCGAACAAAAACTTGGTTATGTCATCTAAAATGTTGGCATTATTGAGCACAACTTTTCAAAACTTGAGCTTACAGTCGTAAGTGCTGCTGGCGGTAACGCCAAACTAACGGCAGAAACAAAATAAAGATAACAAAATAATGATCTCTTTTCAAGTGTTTCTGCTGAACACTTTGAAATGAAGCTGCGTTTGAACCAAACGCAAGAGACCCCAGGAAAATGTTCGTTAAAATGAAAGTTCACTGAAATGGAGTAGCCGAGTTGCAAACTTGTTATCAGGAGCTAAATGGAACATCAATTGATGAAATTCATTTGTTTGCAATGTGGTTTATTTGAATGTTAATTTATGCTTATTTAGCGTGTTTTTTTTTAGAATGAAGCAATCTGTTGCTGTACATGAGCATTTAGGAGTGCGGGAGTCATGAATTTAGTCTTCATGTCGGAACTTTCATAAGCCTTCACCAGCACAATACCCTGCTAGGAAGCAAAAAAAAAAACCACGTTCATTGTTTCCAAGTTCAAATTTTCTTTTTTCTCTGCAATGATTACTTCTCCATCCTCATCTTCTTAACTCTAACTAGTGATTATTTACCGCTAACCCGTCACTAATAACCAGTTACTGCTCAAGACTGCAATATGTAGTGTCCCTTGAGAACTGTAAGTGCTGGAACTCCTCAAATTGTATGAGAGCTGTTTCACTGTTCTTGAAAAATAATAGGCGCCTATATCTTACTTGCAAACACTTTTAAAAAAGTATAATCAACAGCCATGCTTTCGTCTGTCCTTTTTTTGAGCCTAAAAAGAATGTGGCACCTGCCCGTTCAACGGATCGGGAAGAATTTTTAATTTATTTTAGTAGATTGGTTGAATGATGAAGCACAATTAAATAAACAAAAAATACTGGGTGATATATCAAGTAAATGATGTTTTACTCATGATTTCATGAGTATACGCGACTACCAAATCAATTTCATCAAGACAAACTCGAATATATTTGTACAATTTTAACGCAATCTTAACAAGTTATTTAATATTTTTTGTAGTAATGAATAAAATTAGGTGTGTTTAGAAACTTCAATAAAGCTGGAAACCACATCAAAGCATACCTTTGGCAGTGTTTGACACATGAGTCAACAACACATAGTTTTATTTCGGCAGTTAAGTTTAGGCCTATATTTGAAACTGAAGTAACAAGCAAGTAACGAACAAGCAGTAGTCCTTTATTATAAAACTATCGGCGACATGTCAAGAAATAATGTTGAATATTTCCAGTTTCTCCAAAGAATTGACAAAGGGGTGATATTGTTAGACGAGTCCTGTATAAATATGATGTTATTAGGGGCCCACGGAACCTTATGTGGACAATTGTGATTTCTGATTAAAGATCCTCGCTCCACTGGCATGTCCGTGGAAATTTTCGATGCTTGTATTCTGTTAACCGTCCTAATGCTTCTATCTTATTAGTTCGAATCGCCAAATTTCTACATGTGATTACTGTCATATGAATTCTATTTCTGGAAGCACCCTAATTATAGGGCCATTCAGCAATGCTCGCACCAAGTAATCGACCGATTCATTTATTGTAATGCGCTGTGAACTGGCACCACCAATCTTTTGAGACTCTCAGTGCCGAGGTGGAACTAACGAGCGTAGCGTGTTTAGGGTGCGTATGTTATGAGAAGCATTTGGAGCGGTGCATACCAACTTTGATCCAGTTATTACGAGTGCTCTGTTCGCGACCGCCGGCAGTTTTCGCGGCGTCATGATGGTATAGCCATCTGCACAGCTTCGAAAACAGGAGTGGAAAGTGGCAGTCTCAGGGTGCCTCTTTGTTTTCGTCATCTTCAAGCGCCACACCGGCAGCTGGGACTGGCGTGTTCAACAGGAAACGTTTCAGTTCTCTACTTGAATTTGAAATTTAGTTGCATTTAGGCAATAGTGTAGAAACCCTTTACTGCCAATTATGCTCAGACACTGATACAAGAGGCATTTTTCGCATGCACTGATAAGACAGATTCTTGAGCTAGTTGGCGATTGAAGATCAACATATTTGCACAGTGCAAGACTAGTAGTTACGACACAGTGCGTCGTAACTGCTCGTAGTCTTGCGCTGTGCAAATATGTTGATTCGCATACAACGGCCACGCTTGACCTCCTGAATGCACATTCATAGGTAACACGCGTATCCCCTCATTCTAAAGCTTGCAATACGAAACACCAAGTTATCAACCGAAGGCAGCGTTAATGCCATTATATTGCAGACAACCAAGTTTAATAAACTTTTGGGCCGGAGCCTAACGATAGGCCTAAAGAAGTACGCTTGAAAACAAGGAATTTTTTTGAAAAAACAGTGGCATGATGCACTGTTACAAATGCGTATAATTTTTCCAACACGATAAGTGTTTTATGCCTGCATCCACCGCGACTCTGCGGACGTATTTTCCTCGCAAAGATGACCCTACAGAATATATACTAACAGATTACAAACAAAAAAAGAGAAGAAAAAAATTTCTGTAGGGGGCATTGAACCAGTGACCTGTCGCTCCGCATCGTACAGTACTAACCCCTAGAACACGGCACGGATGTTCCTTCAGTGCATTTTCGTCATCAGTAATGAGACGACAGTGACGTATCGGACACGCTCTAAAGGTCATGGACTATCGCGTTTCTACAAGTGCCGCCTCCATTAAGCCTGGTTTGTTCCACGTGTGCGCTGATCAGACGCGTGATAAGGAAGAGTGCGAAAGTTACTTCGCTTGCTGCCACGGCCGAAAGTAGCTCGCTGCTCACAAGTGACGAAGTGAGAATTGCGAAGTAGTTCGTGCTTGTCCTTCTTATTTGCGACTCTAGCAATTCATGCGGCACCGGCAGCGATATAGGCCAGCTGCGTACTAAGGTCAAAACAGTGCGAGCGCCAGTAGAATTTGGTAGGAGCATGGTAGTATGAGGTCGCCCGTGAAGAAAACAAAAAACAAATGGCCAAGCAGATTTCTTCTTTCCAGATGAGGCACCAGGGTCATGTTGCTAACTCGAAACTAATAAATGACCATTGTGTTCAGTGACTACATGTCGCTGAGCGCACCCGTTCTATGTAAACAAATTTCGCAGAGACGCGGTGCGCCATGTGCATTACTTGCACAACGCGACCACTTCAAGAACACCATTTGCACTTGCGGGACCACTGGTGCCGACTAAAATAAAATGTTCGGTGTCAACAACGCGCTCCCCTTCTAGAAATCAGCGCAAACTACAATCACACTGCAGAAAATTCAATAGTTGTGTTAGCGACAGTGGACGCGGTGACCTCCGTGAATCATCCATGCTGCAACTCCGCAGCGCCCTCACATGTTCATTTGAGTTGCGATTTTTTTTTCGTTTGAAGAGAATGCTTTGAGTGCCAAGCTGTCATAGTTCTTATTCTGCGCACGTACTGTGTCTGCCCATTTCATGCGTGCTTTCTGCTTCTGGTGCACACTGCAAGTTTCGAGCTGCTTGTTGTTTTCGCGTGACTTTGCAGTTTGTCGCTTTATCGTTCATTTATTTGCCCTGGTGGCAAAACAATGCACAATAAACATTCAATTATCTCTGTGAAGACACGTCTCATTTTCGTATTGTACCATTTCCTAGAAACAGGGATCAGCCATGTTTTCTTTTCGAAACATCACACTGTATATTCATGTGACTGCTGCCTATTTTTTTTCGTGGTAATGCTGTGCATCAAATTTAACATCGCCATGTGCACACATAGATGTGATCGCTGAATATATTTCTGAACTGTTAGGTTGAGCTGCATACAACTGCCACAGCTTTGCACTGGTTACGCTTAGAGACTTGGACTATGCGTGTTTCATGTTAAATGCCTCCGAGGAATGCGGGGTAGCCGGTGCCCTCTGTGCGCACCATCTCTTTACATTCAGTGGCGTAGCCATGGGGTGCACTTCACGCCCATGCCCGACTCCCCCACCCAACGATATTTTTCTGTCATGCACACAGCGTAAAATGACCAATCGCCTCCACTTAAACTCGCGAATGAGGCCCTCCTCCCACCATAAAAAAAGAAGCCCTGCTTACAGAACATCGCTAAAGAATGAAAATACACTGCGACGTGCTCACCTTGCAGGCGACCCGATGGGGGCAAAGCTTGCCGAATCCCAGGGGGGGCTGGATCTTGCGCAGTAGCGTCACCACGTCCAGGTGTTTGATGCGTCCTCTGAGCGAAAAAGTAATCACGTTCGTGCACGTCAGCGAACTCAATTTGAGTTTAGTGTGAACTAGTTATCTGCGCAAAACTGTTCAAAAAGCCGGTTAATTTTGATATTGTGAAAGGTTTACTCTGCCTTTGCGAAACGAGTATAAACAAATGCACAGATGTTTAGCCATCTTTGCAAGTTGAATTATCAGTACACACTGTGCAGCAAATGAAGTAACTTGAGCAGCTATGCCTGCAAATCACTCATGCTAGGACAAGTGTACCAAAATAAACCCCTGAAAACCTTCCTTCAAGATAGTCCTGCGTTGTGGCAAGTTCTATATAGGACAAACGCAGTGGTGTAATAATGACCGCCTAGGGGAGCATGCCTATAGTAGTGAAAAAACTGATTGTGCACGTCTTCCAGTGCATAGTATGTCATTTTTGCACAAGTTAGAATTATTACCAGAGTAAAACATCTAACGGCGAGGCAGCTATTAACATCAAAGGGAAGGCGTCTAACGGTGTAATGATGCATCAACCGTGCTACATAAACCTCGTGTTACGATTTTATTATACTCCGCTTTCCTGATGACATGTGTGACGTTACTTCTTGAAGCATCAGTGCACGCTCGGGAGTTTTTGCGGCTGGCAGCCTTTGCTGTCCCCATACTTTTAGTAGGTGACGCTCATCCGTCCTTCTTCCATTACTGTACTGATGTTTCAAGCTTTGCGCGCAAATACCATGCTCAATGGGTGAAAGTAGCACAGAGAAATAGTCACAGACGTCCTTGTCCACTCAGGGCCGTGATTGTTGCAGGCCAGTGCATCACCATGAATGAGCCACAATTCCAGGAGTTTCCTTTGTTGTTTACTCTCGCTCTCAATCGAGTATCGCAGTATGGCATGGGTCGACGGTATGGCTTGCTTTTAGAGTAGTGTTCAATAGGTTCCGTCTTATGGTACGCTACATGGGCGACACACCCAGTCTTCCAACCCGTCTCACTGGTTGATTCGCGTTGAAATATCCCACATCGTACATTTTGCAGATGACGTTGCTCTGATCATCTGCAGACGTGAAATAGCGGAAGATATTTCAAAGTAGGCGGCAGAAGAAAAAAAAAATATTAGAAATCTACGATTAACGGCGGATGTCACAAATCATTTCAGCTGAACTGGGCAAAGATCAACAAGAATCCCCGAATTGTTCAACCACCTCTTTGTAGCTCATGGTTAATTCTAAGCGTTTCTCAGCAAGAAAGCTCCAGAGATTACGAAAAAGTCATTGTCTTGAATATATGCACTTGCGTCAGTAGCAGCATCATTTTCAAACACGGTGTCAAACAACTCATTAGAAACGTTTTTCACGCTACTAACCGCCTGCTCAGAAGTTACTCTAACGTAGGCTATCATCAAATACTATAGTCCCACAGTAGTTACCAAAAGCGAATCATTATTACCAAAAGCGAATCAAAACTATTACCAAAAGCGAATCATTAGCCAATCGGAACAAGCTAGCGAAATTTCTCTCATGCAGCTGCACAAGAAACTATACTTCATTTTGGTCTCAATATCTCGCACAAAGTTTTCTCTCACATGTCGTAAACTGCTAACGTTAAGATTGTGCAACAGCAGTTGCCTTTCGGTGGAACTCGAGTTGAATTGTGTTTATCAGCTATTATTTTATTCTTTCCGCAGCTCTAGATGGGGCTGGTTACTGATCGCCTTCCGAAATTTTGCGTGCTGAAATCAGCGGCAGTGCGTATAATACTTATAAACACCTGCTTATAGAAAGGGTGGCTTCTTGGCCTTGTTATTTTTTATTTTGGAGGCACTGCGAGCGTGCGACGAAGCAGGAAATGCGGCGCATCGGCTCCGTTAATTTTCGACTGGAGCCACGGCTCAATCAACTGCACTCCGCCAAGCTCAACGTTCATTGACGCACATATCCAGCTTTTCTGGACGCTTAGAAGCCAGCGCCCCTAGCGGTCCCGGATCGAAGCTAGTGCGTTTTCCATGGAATCACTATGTTTTTCTCAAATAATTGTGGAGGGTGAACGTTGAAAAACGCGGACAACAGAGCGCGTCTAGAAACCTAAACGAACGAGAAGGTGGCAGTGATTATGTTGGGGTATACGCTTCAATTTTTTCCCAGAGCAGTTTAAAGATCGTACAATGGGAGTCTATGGAAACGACAAAAAAGTGGCCTGTTTTTTGAGACAAAAACGTTCACTGCAGTAAAGCTAAGCAGGTTCTATTATTGGTCAGTGCACCGTATGTAGTCCTGACACTTAGCTTTCGATTGAAGCATTTCTCGACCCACCGCAATTGGCATAACATTCTTCCCTAACGCATTTTTTGTGAAGCTGTTCTTCAAATGCTTGTGGCATATTCATAAACTCTTGCTTAGCGCCAACATCTCAGTGGCATGTGTGGCCGAGTGCGTTGATCACATAGTTGCAAGGCATAACATCAGTGCATTGTCATAGGTTCGATGCCACGCGTCAGAGCATTTTTTGAGCCCGAAAATTAGTTTTAAAGTCTCACAAGATACCACGACCAAAACAAAACAAACAAGTTTCTGTTTCAGTTTAGATTTGTCACTGTGATCTCAAGGAGTCTTGTTTTTTTTCTTCATTTTCAATAATTTAAGTACATTTTAAATACTTCACGCATATGACAGTCATAAGATGTACATGCGCAATTCTTACTTTAATTTTCACAGATTCTAAAGAAAACAATGCTTGATCAAGTTAGGTGAACAAGGCTCCTTTTTTTCGTTCGCGTATTGTAATGTAAAATTTAGGTGAACAAAGCTACTTCGTTTTTTCATACTTGTAATATAGTGTAAACTTCCTTTCCGTTTTCAAGATTTTGTTATGCTCTCCCCAGGTCACTACAATTTACCGATGTAAAGAACACGAGCTAAGGCTAGAGAAGCAAGGCATAGTATAAGTTAAATTACACGTTTCGCCATTGCTTTCTGAATGCGAAGCGCGTCTTTGCGTAGTATCTATCTATCTATCTATCTATCTATCTATCTATCTATCTATCTATCTATCTATCTATCTATCTATCTATCTATCTATCTATCTATCTATCTATCTATCTATCTAGCCATTCACGTGTGTATATATCGTCGCATACCCCTTACTAATATTTGTCTGCTAGGTTGAGAGGCGATATACGGATTATATACGGGGTGTCCCACATTACTTGAGCCAAGAATTTGGAAATGAAAGACACTTCAGTGGCGGATTTACCCAAATGCGTACTACTCACACAGCCTGTAGGTACTCCAGCTATCTTTTATTTCTCCCCATACTAATTATTTAATAATAAGAATATACCTATTTTTAATTTGGGCTGGAAACCCAAAAGATGAACACTGACATGTAGAGCACTTTCAGAAACCACGGAATAAACTGGTTCCTGTACGATACGTCTCGTGCTGTTAATATTTCCATGCTGTAAAGAAAGTGTGGCAGTTTGGGCTGGCCGGTATGACATGACGATAGATATAGCGCGAGACTTCTTGACTTTTTGTCGTCGTTCTGTTCTCGCGCTATAACTATCGTCTCGCAAAGAAAGCCGCTAAATTTGAAAAAAAGCCGTGCGACGGACCACGAGTGAACTACTATAGTGCTGCAATTAACCTCTATAGCAGCAGATATCTATAGGCTTCTATAGCAGCATTCTCGCTATATTTTTTGCATGTTTCATTCGCTCCATTCCGTCTTTTTTTTTGTTGATGAAAAGCGCATATATATATATATATATATATATATATATATATATATATATATATATATATATATATATATATATATATATATATATATATATATATATATGCACGGGAAACGGACGAAAATTAAAGGTAAATAGCCGACCAAGCCATTAACGAGAAACCTTTCCTTTACGCACGCCGCCCGCCGCCCGCCGAACGACCCATTACGGGGAAACCCCTTACGCACGCCGTCACGGACCCTCCCGGCACCGCGGCGACAATCTTGGGTGGCCCGACACACGTCAAGAACTGAAAAGCACGTGATAAGAACCGTATGTGGATGTAGACGGACAGTTGGCTTCGTTCTCAGTGTTGACAGTGGTTTTTCCTCTTTTTTACTGTCTTTCTTTTCTCTCTTTTTTCGTCTTTTTTCTCCCCCTTGTTTTCTAGTTCCCTCTCACTCTCGCAAACGTCTTTCAAGGCTAGAGGGACGCGGCAGCAACGAAGTTTGGAAGCTCATGTCAGTATAACTCTTCCCCTGATGAAGGGAGGACCCCTCCCGAAACTGTTGGAAAATAAATATATTTATCCATGTTGACAACGCTCCCGTTGTGCCATATGCCATACCTTCACGAAGACTAACTGGCCCATTGAATTATTACTCCCACTATATATATATATATATATATATATATATATATATATATATATATATATATATATATATATATATATATATATATATATATATATATATATATATAGACGCACATGCTAGGCGAGCGAGGCAAAGGAGAAAGAAAAGAACAACGAAGTCAGAATAAGAACAGCAGGCCCAGGATCGGGTGTTGTCTCTTTTCTCTCCGTTACAATGGCGCAGTCCGACAAGTGATTCCTCTGCAGAAAGCCACCGATACGTGTCTTCGTGGTTCGTCGGCAGCGCGGGCTTCTCCATCAAGGAACGCCGTTCACGCTTCCTTAGAGATGGGGTCCCACCCACCGCTTCAGCCACTCTTCAGGCCACCTGTGGACGGCGTCCAGGCCTCCCCTTTGGCCATGATCTGATTGAAACCCTGCCACCGTTTCACGGCAGGATCAGCACCGGCTTCTGTCCCTTGGGAATGCCTCTCACGTTTCCCATGGCCTACATCCCCGTTGCGGTATTCTTTCAACAAACGAGCCGCCACCGAACGCCGTTCAGGCTTCCCTGCTCATCGACCTCACTGGGCTGAGAGCTGCAATTGGTACTTACTCAAAGACCACGATCAGTGACTCTTCGGGCTTAACACACGACAGCACCGTGGACCTGCGGCGTACCACCGCGATACTCCGCGTCGAGACGAACGAACTGACAGCGTTGATCGCCCATGAGCTCCTACAATGTTGCCAGCATTGTGGGACATTAACGCAGTGTTGGATGTAGCTGCTTCATGCGACCTCGAGGCAAGCACACCGGAGCAACGCAGGCAGCTTCGGTCTTCTCTCATTGAGCTACCACACCAGCTCGACTGCTTCACGTTGGTGATCTCTGCGTTGCCACCTGCCACCCCACAATCACCAGCCGTCTGCGAACTACCGGAATTCCATAGAGTCTGGAACGACGCCGACGGCTGGGTGGCAACCGTCAATGCGCTAGCAATGCGCGCGGTCTGGGCAGAGCACCAGAAATGGTCTCTGGCCATAGACCATCTTCAGAAAGGTGCAGCAGCGTGGCACCGGTATGAAGGCTGGAAGCAGCAGTCATTGGCGGAGTGGAGCTTCAAGCTCATAGCTTCTTTCGGTCCGATTCCGTGTGCTACGTGCCCATGCAACTCGACCTTCTCTCAGGACGGAACTCGGGAGAAGCACGACCTAGAGGATGCGATTCAAGCCCCTACATCCTGTCATCTATCGGTGACCAAGATGTAGGGAACAATCACGACCGTGTAACTCTGCCTTGCACAGTCGTTTCTGCTGTCGTCTTTGAAGCTCATGAGGAGCACCGGCCCGACGGTGCAGCTGTGTACGACGGGTCCCTGGCGGCAAGCTTTGCGCAATGCGCTGCAACAGGCCCCAGTGAAGGCCGTGCGGTCGACTTAGAGGCACCGGCCCCCATCCTACTGGACATTCTACCACCTAATGAGACAAGTCTCTCCGCTGAGTTTAATAACATCCCATCTGACCAGACGAAAGTGGATATGCGTGTGACACATGCACTGCCTGAATCGGTGGATTCTCCGATTTTCGGAACGGATTCCGTCGAGGTTGTCCCGCCAGTAAGCAGCGTGGCTTCAAGAATCGCTGACTTGATAGCATCCAGGAGCCCCATAGCGACAACGCTGCGCAAGTCACGGACTAGCCACATCTCGGCGCAGGAGCCATGCCGCAAGACAGCACGTGGACTTCACCCCACGTTAGTGCAGATGTCTAATCGCACCGGAAAACATCCCTTGATCTGCCGAAAATTGCGCAGACGGCCGTGTATGATGCTACCTATTTCGTTGCCGGATCCACCATTTCTGCCCTGTTTTGTAAAATGTGACGAGACACAGAAAAGCGTTCTGTGATCAACCTGCGACAATGTCGATCCAGTCTGGGCCACCCGCCAGAACCATCTCCAAGAAAACCACAACAGTGCAGAAACCTTCTACCCCGAGAATGCCTGCTTGGTCCACCAAGGTATAATCGAAGTCGAACTGCTTTCTCTGAAAAGTCGCAGCGTGGCCGAGGCTGTAGACTGCCACGCGACAGTCAATGTCAGCCCGCGGAGTCATCATCAACAAAAGGACAAACCAGGACTCAGTCCTCGCCACGACATGGCGAACAACCCAGGCGACATAGCCAGTGTCGGCCGCCGGAGCCAATTTTGAGAAACTTTCAGCGTGGTCGGAGCCGACCACAACGATGCAGCCAACCGCGCCCACCTGAAGCAATGTCAACTGCTGCAGCTAGCCTCACCCACAAGAACATTGTCGTGTGGCCCATCGACAATGCTTGCACTCATGGCCGAGTGTGATGATGAAGACCGAAACTGGCACTCTGGCACAGACGAGAATGCTAGGAGAGCGAGGCGGAGGAGAAAGAAGAGAACGAAGCCAGAATAAGAACAGCTGGCCCAGGATTGGATGTTGTCTCTTTTCTCTCCGTTACAATATATATATATATATATATATATATATATATATATAGGCAGACATGGTGGTTGAGCGGCCGTAGCGTTGCATAAAGTCAAGTAGATCCTCCGTGAGTGGTCACAACGTGATTTATTGTGACGTTTCGACCAAGAGTCTGGCCTCCATCAGGAATAAAGGCACAGTTTGTTGGTGCTCAGCTTCATACAATCTCAAATCAGAGGAAGAGAGGAAAAGGACCGAAAAAAGAAAAAAAGAAGAAAAGGAAAAAAGAGAAAAAAGAAAAAAAAGAAAAAAAGAGAAAAAGATTATAAGGTGGACTCGCCCGGGTGCCCCCCTCCACTCTTCCTTCCACTTCCATCTTCATCTCTCCCCCCTTTCTCCCTTTCACCTTTCTGATGCCAGCGGTCTGTGTATGCTTCCTTTCAGTAACGCATTCTTCCCGACCAGACAGCGCCTCCCTGTTCTGGCGGTTCGGTGTGGAGCAAAAAAGAGCTTTTTTGGGAAGTTGTAAGCCTTTAACTACTGGGCGCCCCGTCAAGAACTCGTCATAGAAAGAGGGGTGCTGCGCATTGCGGCAGAGGCTGGTAAGCGCGGTTTTTACGAAGTTTTAAGCCTTCAACTACTCGGCGCCCCGTCAACATTTCGTTGTAGAAAGAAGGGTACCGCATATTGCGGCAGAGGCTGGTAAGCGGGTGCAATGCGAATTCCTTGCACGCTTCTGAATTACGCGGGCAGTAGGGGCCTCCCGGCTGTGCACAGGGTTGCTGTTGGGCATGTCATACATGGCACAATTGATTGAGTCACAAAATAAAACAGAAAACAGACGACAGCTGTACTTAGGAAGAGTAGTTACACTTGGAATTGTTTTGAGTTGTCCAGTGCCTTTCGCAGCTGCAGTGCCGTGAACTCAGTTACTATTTTCATAATTGCCATTATTGTTTTCTAATGCTTTACTTGCTGCAAGTGTACCAGGATTCTTATTTATTCCTCAATTGAGGGTGTTAAATCGGTGGATAAAGTATCACTCTCGTTGTTCACGTTCTCAGTTTGATTTAAATTCCGTCTCTAAGAGCGTTACTGATAGTTTGTCGGTCGGGATCGGGTGTTAACATGTTTTTATAGGGGTAGATTTGGGGCTGATTTCGCATGGGCTCCGTGATTATTGAAACGAATCCTAAATGGTGTTTCTGTTTGTCCGATGTACTGCATACTACCCACGTTGCATTCGAGTAGGTATACCACATTAGAAGAATCGCATGTTAGGTTTCCTTGGTATGTTAATCGAAAACGTGGATTGTGTGCTGGTTGCTTTGTGTGTTTCTCGCATCGCCTTACATACAAGACATCGTGGCTTTAAACAAGCTCGGCATAAATTATGGAGGGGTGATGTATTATTTGAGAGTGGACAAGTGTGTCTTTGAGGTTACGTGGTCATCAGTAAACGACGCCTGGAGCCGATGGGAATGCCCGTTTCTGACGTTCACTTTGTTCCAGAATGTTGTAATGTCGTTTACGGATTTTGTTCACATTGGGCACGTTTGTGCTGTAAGTCAAGCAGAGGTTTGTTCGTTGTGGGTCTTCGTGCGGTGGTCGCTTCAAAAGTAAGTCACTACGCTTCAGGTTTCTCTCTTCTTGAGCAGCGTCATCAATTGCATGTGGGGAGGTATTTTTGTTTCTCGAGCATAAGTTTTAGCCTCGGTGAGCTCGCGTCAAAATCAGCGTCTCTTGAGCAGATTCGCTTAAACTGGTGAGCCTGGCTGTATGCGATACTGTTTTCACAGTGGCGTTGGTGATCGCTTTGGTAATGGAGGTATTGTTGTTGATCCGTTGGTTTGCGATATAGAGTTGTAGAGAGCTTGTCCTGTTCTATCGTTATGTTGACATCATGAAAATTTACGCTTACTTGCGAGTATGTGTGTGTGAAGTGTATGTTCGGATGTACAGCATTGTAAGTGTCGATAAAGCTGGGAAGTTCGTCCTCTATGTGGGTCCAAATAAGAAAGATGTCGATGTAACTTCTGTATAACAGTGGTTTTAAGTAACTTTGTGCAAGAAATTCCGATTCTAGCTTTCCCATAAATGTGTTGGCATAATTGTGTGCCATTTTGGTGACCATAGCGGACCTCTGATTTGTCGAAAATACTCTGGGTAAACTTGAATGAATTTTTTTCGAGGACCATTTTTGTCAAAGTTGCGATGGCAGAGAAATCTGGGGTGTTAGATTGTCTATGGTTTTTGTATATATTTTGTAATGCAGCTATGCCGTCATCGTGAGGCATGAGGCGTGAGGCTCTTAATCCCAGTGATAAGCAGGTAAAGAAACTGGTCGCTATGACCAACACCATTCTCCGCCACAACACTTTATCGAACGAAGAAATCTCCCAATTAACAGCATTTGAACAGAATAAATACCAAAACATCATGACCAGGAAAATTCATAAACTCAAAGGAGACCATGTGCCCAACCCCGCGTTCCCCGATATAGTTCCTTATCACTACAACACCATGACTCAGGAAACCACTAACGGTAGAAACAAGCGCCCATCTATGAACACACTCTGTGACACTGTGGTTGTAAACCTATCGGACACGAGCTTGTCACACGCGAAGAAAAACTGCTATCTAAAGACTAAGCTTCTGCCCGACCACAAACTTTTTCGATGAATTTCACTTGCTCCGAGACCTTGACAACTTCGCTAGAAGCTTAAGGTTGCGCGAATATTTCTTGGACAAGTCTGCTAACCACGAAACAATTCACCGTCGTAAAACAAATGATTGCACACCGAACAGTTATCGAGACATGTGGCTGGACCTTTATATAACCGCAGTACAGAAAGATATAGTACACGAATACCACAGACAGAAAGGAAACCGAGAAAACTTCACAAAATCTGAAAAAGTGAGTATGAGAAATCCGGCGTCTAGGACAGACATAACAATAAAACCCACTGACAAAGGAAGAGCAATTGTAGTTCTTCATACAACCAACTACTTAGCATACCGCCAACTAGAAAACTCAAGGTTTTACGAACGCCTCCCAGGTGATCCGACATATGAATACAAACGTATCGTATCAACAGCACTAAAGAATGTGTTGGATACAGAAAAGATAACCAACACTGACCACAAATTGATGCGAGCAGCATACCCTTGTCCAGGTTGCTTCTACATCCTCCCAACAATTTGTAAACCCGGTAACCCAGATTGACCAATCATATCAGGCATCGGTACCATAACTGAACCCATATAAGGTTACGTGGACAAACTAATAAGCCACATTCCATGCACCCTCGCGTAGTACATAAAAGACACCAAACATTTTCTTCGAGATATTGCAAATCTGTGTGTGCCGAAAAACTCGTACTTTGTAACTCTTGATGTCTCTTCTTTGTATACAAATATTCCTCACGATGACGGCATAGCTGCATTACAAAACTTGTACACAAACCATAGACAATCCAACACCCCAGATTTCTCTGCCATCGCAACTTTGGCAAGGATGGTCGTCGAAATAAATTCATTCGAGTTTAACCAAGAGTATTTTTGACAAATCAGCAGGACCGCTATGGGCACCAAAATGGCACCCAATTATGCCAACATATTTATGCGAAAGCTAGAATCTGAATTTCTTGCACAAAGTTCCTTAAAACCACTGTTATACAGAAGATACATCGACGACATCTTTCTTATTTGGACTCACAGCGAAGACAAACTTCTCAGCTTTATCGACACTTACAATGCTTTACATCGAAACACACACTTCACACACACATACTCACAAGTAACCGTACATTTTCTTGATGTCACCATAACGATAGAAGAGGTAAAGCTCTCTACAACTCTATATCGCAAACGAACGGATCGACAACAATACCTCCATTACCAAAGCGATCACCCGTGCCACTGTAAAACAGTATCCCATAGAGCCAGGCTCACCGGTTTAAGAGAATCTGCTCAAGAGACGCTGATTTTGACACGAGCTCACAGAGGCTAAAACTTATGCTTGAGAAACAAAATACACCCCACATGTAATTGATGAAGCCGTTCAAAAAGCAAGAAACCTGAAGCGTGATGACTTACTTATGAAGCGACCACCGCAAGAAGACGCACAACGAACAAACCTCTGCTTGACTTACAGCACAAACTTCCCCAATGTAAAAAAAAATCACTAAACGACATTACAACATTCTGGAACAAAGTGAACGTCAGAAACGCGCATTCCCATCGGCTCCAGGCGTCATTTACCGGCGACCACGTAAACTCAAAGACACACTTGTCCACTCTCAAATTAATATATCATCCCCCAAAAATGCATGCCGACCTTGTTTAAACTACGATGTTTTGTATGTAAGGCGATGCGAGAAACACACAAAGCAACCAGCACACAATCCACGTTTTCGATTAACATACCAAGGAAACCTAACATGCGATTCTTCTAATGTGGTATACCTACTCGAATGCAACGTGGGTAGTATGCAGTACATCGGACAAACAGAAACACCATTTAGGATTCGTTTCAATAATCACGGAGCCCATGCGAAATCAGCCCCAAATCTACCCCTATAAAAACATGTTAACACCCGATCCCGACCGACAAACTATCAGTAACGCTCTTAGAGACGGAATTTAAACCAAACTGAGAACGTGAACAACGAGAGTGATACTTTATCCACCGATTTAACACCCTCAATTGAGGAATAAATGAGAATCCTGGTACACTTGCATCAATTAAATCATTAGAAAACAATAACGGCAATAATGAAATTAGTAACTGAGTTCACGGCACTGCAGCTGCGAAGGGCACTAGACAACTCAAAACAATTCCAAGCGTAACTACTCTTCCTAAGTACAGCTGTCATCTGTTTTTTTTTTTTCGTTTTACTACCCAATCAATTGTGCCATGCATGACATGCCCAAAAGCAACCCTGTGCACAACCGGGAGGCCCCCACTGCACGCGTAATCCAGAAGCAGGCAAGGAATTAGCATTGCGCCCGCTTACCAGCCTCTGCCGCAATACGCGGCCCCCTTATTTCTTCGACGAAACGTTGACGGGGCGCCGAGTAGTGAAAGGCTTAAAACTTTCTCAAAAGCCCGCTTGACAGCCTCTGCCACAATACGCGGCACCCCTCGTTCTACGACGAAGTGTTGACGGGGCGCCCAGTAGTTAAAGGCTTACAACTTCCTAAAAAAGCTCTTTTTTGCCCCACACCGAACCACCAGAGCAGGGAGGCGCCGTCTGGTCGGGAAGAATGCGTTACTGAAAGGAAGCATACACAGACCGCTGACATCAGAAAGTTGAAGGGCCGAAAGGAGAGAGAGATGAAGGGGGTGCGGAAGAAAGAGTGGATGGGGGGGCGCCCAGGGAGTGTCCACCTTATATTCTTTTTCTCTTTTTTTTTCTTTTTTCCCTTTTTTCTCTTCTTTTTCTTTTTTCTGTCCGTTTTCTTCTTTCCCTCTGCTTTGAGATTGTATAAAGCTGAGCACGAACAAACTATACCTTTAATCCTGATGAAGGCCAGACTCTAGGCCGAAACGTCGAAATAAACCACGTTGTGACCGCTCACGGAGGATCTACTCGACTCTCTCTCTCTATATATATATATATATATATTGCCACAGGCATTAAACGAGGTTTAGCCATGCCAATGCGAGTATGTGCCATGGTGTGAAAGAAGAAGAGGACGGTTGGTGTGCTTGTGCTCTGACGTTCGGTTCGGCTCGACGTGCAGCGCTGCTCCTGTGAACAGACGTTGTGGTCGTTATGTGATCACGTGACATTTTCTGGTGGAGGTGCTGGGTAGTGTTGTATGCACTGCAATCAGCAGCAAGGTCCCGACACTAGCCGCGACTTGGAAGAACCAGCTGACCTACAGCGTAGCAGGCGACAACTAGGCCTACCTCCTGAATTCCGACCATTTCCTCAACTCGGCAGTACTATGGCTAGTGCGGGAACGCAAACCCAAGAAACATCAACGCTGCCTCCTCCATGGTTCTTCAACGTCCCGCGTACTCCGAAGCCGTTCCACGGCGACCCTTATGAGGACGTCGACGACTGGCTCGACGACTACAACTGTTGCGGCAGCGTCAACGAGTGGAACGAGCAGCGAAAGCTTCGGTACGTCTACTTTTATCTCGAGGACTCTGCGCGCACTTGGTTCGAAAACCATGAAGCCACTATGACAACCTGGCCAGAGTTTTGCAACCAGTTGCGAAATACTTTCCGAAGCTCTGACCGAAAGGAGCAAGCGGAACGGCTCCTCAATTCCCGAAGCCAGCGTCCGAACGAGAGTGTTGCCATGTTCGTTGAGGACATGACGCGGCTGTTCAGGCGAGCCGACTCTTCAATGACGGAAGAAAAGAAGATGCGCCTCCTAATGCGGGGAGTGAAGGGGCAGCTGTTCGCGGGACTAGTGCGGAACCCTCCCGGCACTGTAGAGGATTTCCTTCGCGAAGCCACGACAATAGAGAGAATGCTAAGGCAGCGTTCGTACCAATATGAACGTCCTGGCAGTCTTCCGTCAGTGTCGTCGGCCCTACAAACACCTGACGTCACGACTGTAAAAGACCTGACGGAGCTCGTGCGCAGTATTGTGCGCGAGGAGCTGCAAAAGCTGCACGTGGTGTCTTCTCCGCCCCATGTTGCTGCTTTAACGGATGTCGTTCGCGAAGACGTCCGGCAGCTGGTGCACCCCATGACGACTCTGCGTGCAGCCGAAGTTCAACCCATGACGGCCCCGCGTCCAGCCGAAGCACCGCTATTAACGTACGCGGAAGCACTGCGTACTTCTGCACCGGCTGTTGGCTATCCGTCCCGTCCATCCACCCTGCAGACGGCACCGTCGTTCTACTCGGGACCACCGCAGTACGGCAACCCACCCCTTACACGAAAATCCAGTGTATGGCGTGCTCCCGACAACCGGCCTCTATGTTATCACTGTGGTGAACCAGGTCACATCTACCGTGAGTGCGCCTACAGGCACATGGGTCTTCCCGGCTTTCTTCCGGATGCTCGTCGACCCAGAGATGGTGAGCGGCCCCGTGCTATCGCCGAATACTTGGCAAGCCAACGATCCTCAAACCTTCCGCGTCGCCAATCCCGCTCACCATCTCCACGGCGTTCCACGTCACCTGGCCAACAATCAACCTTTGCAGACGTCCTTGCAGGAAGATCACCTAGATCCACAAGCCCGCGCCGGGGAAACTAAGAACAGTGACCTCTGGGGGTGAGGCCGCTGTTGATCGACCGTTACAAGACCCTCCCCTGATTTGCCTGCCGACATCCGACGACATTCTTTCACCGACGTGTGCCATCGACGACAAACAGGTCTCTGCTCGTATCTCTGTTCTTCTCGACAACCACCCGCTGACCGCTCTGGTAGATACGGGTGCCGATTATTCTGGTATAAGCGCTGACCTCGCTGCACAGCTAAGAAAGGTAACGACACCTTGGGGACATGGAACCAACCTCCGGACTGCGGGAGGTCACCTATTGACACCGCTAGGAATGTGCACTGCCCGCCTCCGAATTCGTGAGTCGACGTACATTGTTTCCTTCGTTGTATTGCGCGAATGCTCCCAAAACCTGATTCTCGGAATGGATTTTCTCCGCGAGCATGGAGCCATTATTAACCTTCGCCACCTGCTCATAACGTTATCTAACGACCATACAGCCCTACGAAAGGATGCAGTTGCGCCGACCACAACACTTCGAATTGCTGACGACACCATCGCACTGCCGCCGCGAGTCAGTGTGTTGGTAACGGTGGAGAGCGACTGTGACAACAAGAGTAGTGGCATCGCGGAAACTAACCTCTCGGTGCTCTTGGCTCGGCAGATTTGTGTTGCGCGTGCTATCGTCAAACTGAAACATCGGAGGACTCAGCTTCTGATCACGAATTTCGGCGGCCAGTACCAACACTTAGCAAAGCGAACAGCAATCGCGAACTTTGAAGCCATCGATGACGCAGAATTTTCCACTATCGCTCCGACTGCCACTGCTGCCGAAGGTAACACTGATATAACCAGTACGGTTGACGTGAATTGCCAGCTATCCTGTGCGCAGCAACAGCAGATACGCATGATTTTACGTACGTATAGTGATTGCTTTGCGTCCACCTCCAAAATCAAGCAGACCCAACCGTGAAGCACCGCATTATAACGGAACCTACCGAACGGCCTGTACGACAGCTAACCTACCGCGTGTCGCAAAAAGAACAAAAGGCGATTCGTTTTCAAGTGAAACAGATGCTCGACGACGACGTCATCCAACCCTCGAACAGTCCATGGGCGTCACCCGTCGTACTTGTTAAAAAGAAAGACAGCACTCTTCGATTTTGCGTCAATTTCCGGAAGCTCAACAAAGTGACGAAGAGAGACGTCTACCCTCTCCCACGCATAGATGATTCACTGGATCGACTTCGACGTGCCCGATATTTTTCCTCAATGGATTTACGCAGCGGCTACTGGCAGATCGAGGTCGATGAACGTGACAGGGAAAAAACAGCATTCATAACTCCCGATGGTCTCTACGAATTCAAAGTGTTACCATTTGGATTGTGCTCTGCACCGGCAACGTTCCAAAGGATGATGGACACCGTCCTGTCTGGTCTGAAGTGGGAATCCTGCCTCGTGTATTTAGACGACGTCGTTGTTTTTTCCAAAACATTTGAGCAACATTTACAACGACTTCAGTCCGTCTTCATCGCTATTCGATCCGCAGGCCTATCTCTATAACCGGAGAAGTGTCATTTCGGCTACGAAGAACTAAAGTTCCTCGGCCACCTTATCAGTCACGATGGCATTAGACCAGACCCAGAAAAGATCATGGCTGTTGCTGCATTTCCTCCACCTTAGAACAAACGGGATTTGCGCCGGTTTTTGGGTCTCTGCGCCTACTACAGGCGCTTTGTCCAGGGCTTTGCCAACATCGCTGAACCCCTTATCCGTTTAACGAAGGAGGATACTCCTTTTGTGTGGGGTCCAGAGCAGAGAGCCGCTTTTTCCCAGCTTCAGCAGTGCCTTCAGAGTGAACCCTTACTAGGGCACTTTGATGAAGATGCCACCACCGAACTTCACACTGACGCAAGCAACATCGGTCTTGGTGCAGTACTCGTCCAGTGGCAAGACGGCGCTGAACGTCCCATTGCTTATGCTAGCCGCATTTTGTCATCTGCGGAAACTAACTACTCGACCACGGAGAAGGAATGTCTTGCTATTATTTGGGCGATAACAAAGTTCCGACCGTATCTGTATGGCCGTCCATTTAGAGCAGTTACGGACCATCATGCCCTCTGTTGGCTGGCCAATCTCAAGGACCCTTCAGGGCGCCTCGCGAGGTGGAGCTTACGCCTTCAAGAATTTGAGGTTACAGTCGTCTACAAGTCGGGCCGCAGGCACACTGATGCTGATTGCCTTTCGCGCGCACCCCTCGCGACGACATCGAGGGACGATGATACCGATGGCCATTTTCTTTGTGCAGTCAGTGAATCCGACTTGGCCCAACAACAGTGGAATGATTCAGAGATCCAACAACTTATCAAATACCTTCAAGGTCGCAGCTCGAGTCCACCACCGGCATTTGCACGTTCAGGGTCATTTTGTCTCCGCAACGACATCGTCTACAAAAGAACTTCAAACCTTATGCGACTGAGTACCTCCTCGTCATTCCACCAGGGCTACGTGCTGACATTTTATCTGCCTGCCACGACGAGCCTTCCTCCGGCCACCTAGGATTCGCACGTACCTTTGCCCGGATTCGGACTCGCTACTCCTGGCCAAAGCTCACCCAGGATGTCAAGCATTACGTTAAAACATGCAATCATTGCCAGCGCCGTAAAGCCCCACCTGTGCGCCCTGCTGGTTTATTACAGCCTGTTGCACCCCCGTCGCAACCGTTTGAACGAATCGGCATGGACTTGCTTGGGCCCTTCCCGAAGTCACATGATGGCAACCGCTGGATCGTAGTCGCTACTGACTATTTAACGAGGTACTGCGAAACGAAAGCCCTACAACGAGGCACCGCCAATGAGGTTGCGTATTTTTTATCAACAACATCGTCCTCCGCCATGGAGCGCCAACAGTTCTTATCACTGACCGTGGAACAGCCTTCACAGCCCAATTAATGCAAGACGTCACGAGACTTAGTGGAACAGCTCATCGCAAAACAACCGCATACCATCCACAAACCAAAGGTCTGACGGAGAGATTAAACAAGACGCTCGCTGACATGCTATCTATGTACGTCGACCGTAATCACAAGAACTGGAATGCAATTTTGCCATACGTAACGTTCGCTTACAACACTGCGGTTCAAGAGACTACGGGTTTCACTCCATTCCGGTTGCTTCACGGCCGAAAAGCAATTACGATGCTTGATGCCATGCTGTTGCCTGACACGACCGATATTACTACTGATGCGAACGACTTTCTTCGGCTCGCCGACGCAGCCCGCCAGCTTGCACTCAAGCGGATCCGAAAACAACAACGAATCGACTCGCAGAGGTACAACTCCCGTCATCGCCATGTCATTTACCAACCCGGTGATCTGGTCTGGCTGTGGATCCCCGTTCGCAAAAGGGGCCACTCGGAAAAGTTACTTCACCGCTACTTCGGTCCCTATAGAGTACTACGGCGCCTCACAGATGTCAACTACGAAATTCTGCTTGAAGACACAGCTCAGCGATCTCGATGTTCCCAGCAGCCCGACATTGTTCATGTGTCACGGATGAAGCCACACTACCCCCGAGCCACCTGACACTGCTTCTTCACGCGTCTTTGTGCGTGTACGCGACTACTTTAACTTTTAATTGGCATTGCTCATCGGGGTGGTACTTTTTTTTCGAAGGGGGGGGGGGGGTAATGCCACAGGCATGGAACGAAGTTTAGCCATGCCAATGCGAGTATGTGCCATGGTGTGAAAGAAGAAGAGGACGGTTGGTGTGTGCTCGTGCTCTAACGTTCGGTTCGGCTCAACGTCCAGCGCTGCTCCTGTGAACAGACGTTGTGGTCGTTCTGTGATCACGTGACAATATATATATATATATATATATATATATATATATATATATATATATATATATATATATATATATATATATATATATATATATATATATGCTCGAAAGTATAGCCAGCCGTACTACGCTTTCCGCATTGAAATGGCCGATGCCGCCTTCTGGGACTAATGTGATAACTAAAGATGCATTGATACTGCTGACAGAACAGTGGACAGCGACTATGTCTTCGCAACGAGCTCAACAAAAAAGATAATCAATGTCTTTCCAAGAAAGAATAACACAATATTGTCACGGGGTCGTGACGTGGCCAAAGAGAGGAAACTTCGTGTTGGGATTTAACTGTTTATTTGGGCGAACCTGTGCCCGGTAAAGGGAAAGTCTAATTACAGCAGCAGTCTTGCACAGGTAGCAGTCTCGGACTGATAGCGGCGAACGCAGCGTCGGCCTTCGATCAACAACTGACAAGCGGCGAAGCGCGTCGGCATTTATACCCTTGCCGTCGAATGTTCTAGCGTTATCGCTGGCGGTGGCGTAGGTTCCAGAACAATCTGTACCGTTCGCACAGTGGGCGTGATCTTATCGAAATGATCTACTACAGTCCGGAACATTCTAGAAACCTGCAGGCATGGTTTGCGACGAGAATCGTGTGGTGTTTCGGAACGATAACAAACACTTGGGAAATGGAACGTGGCAATATTACAACTGAGTGAAGACTAAACTGATGAGAGCAGCTCGAACTTCGTCGATTTGATGATGACGCAGTTTTTCATGAAAGGGTTTGTAGACGTAATATCTTTCGCGTCATCTTCACATAATTACTTAAGTATTGATCATGTTCTGTACAAACTTGAGAAAGATAAGAATCGACACAAGCCCTCACACACCGACACACATCCTAAGAGAGGAAGTAACATAATTCACCAGTCCAGCTGACGTACATCCCGCCAACGTAGGCGCAAGTTGCGGCCACGCCTTCTCGCAACGTAAACTCTACGCTGCCGCTGCCATCGTTCACGGTGGTTGCTGCTGCACCACCGGTCAACTTTCGGCCAATGCCTCCCGACCTTCCCGGTGCGCCGAACGCCCTCTACTACCCTTCTTGGCGCCCGTCTCGCCCAACATGCTTTTACTGTGGATATCGTGGCCATATATTGCGCTTTTGCCGCAAACGCCAGCAGGACGAGCGTCGCGGGTACGACATGCGTGAACGGGACTTTTTTCCAATGGGTATTTTTACGCCCGGCGTTATTCATTCATCTGGATAGCAGTGGTCTCCATCTCCGCCCACATCGACTGAGACGCAGAACAGTTAAGTGTCAACCATTGGCACGCGTATGCTCGCCTCTACGCGTCAAAAGCGTCAAATGCGCCTCTCAGCGTCGGCGTCGGAGGGGCATACGCGAGGAGGCGCGAAAGATCAAGCCGGGCTTGATATTTTTGCCACGCGTACGCTACGTCACCGGGCGTACGGCGGCGCCAACCAACCAGAGGCCGCGATGCCTCCGAATGTTATGCCTATTGGCCGCCGCTTTGAAGGCACGGCCGAGTGCTGGAAGCAAGCACGGAAACTACTCCAAACGTTCCTGAATGACCGCTTCGTAATTTGGAACAACAACGAAACGATGAATGGCTGCAAGTGCTACCAGCGTGACGCGGTTTCGTGCCGAGTTTGAGCGACGCCGACAAATCCAGCGAACGCCGGCGCTGGTCCCGAGTTCGATCGTCGGCCGAGCGAAAACATCGCACAGACTACTGGAGCATGTCGGTGTTCTTGTGCTTTGAGCTGTGATTTTTTGTGCTGAAAACGAGTGTAAACAGACTTCGGAAGTTCGAAGGTTTAAGCGAGAGCTCTCGCCTACCACGGGAGTAATTCAGAGCGGTGTCATCTGCATCCAGCGTACGCCTCTACCGTCTAGTTCGTATGAACCAGCACATGCGAGAAACATCGGTTGAAAAAAATCTATGGTAGTTTTCGTCACAACAAGGCACCATATACGACACCCGAAACATCGCGTAGGACATACGGAGGAGTTTTTATCTGCACTGTGTTTGTTTTCACCATCGGTATTAAGGTAATAATCATCTCTGGAAGCAAACCTCGGAATAGCCAGAACATTTCGGCGATGTGAAATCGTGCGCGCTTATATAAGTGTATTCGCGAACTGTATGACGCTGAAATATTCGTTGGCTTCGGTGCAAATCGTTTTCGCGTGTTGCCAAGCTAATAACAATCGTGCGCTGGTTGGTAGCAGTGTGATGTGACTTCGCGTCGGGTACCAGCGACGCTGACACATTCAGCTGTATGCAGTCACATGTCCATTCATGTACAAGATAGAAATTCGAGCGTGCGTTGCTGTGGTGATGGAAAAGAAAGTTGCATGATTAAGTGCTGCTGATATTGCCTGCTATTTCACTTCTCGCTTGTTCTGCTTCTCTGCCGCGCTCAATAGCATATACGTTGTTTGGAGGCATTCTAACACACATATTCTTAGTTTATAGTTCATTCTGATAATCATAGCTATAGTCATACAATGGCGCTTTTCCGAAATTTTACAGTTTACTATAACACACGTTTTGTATACAGCTGGACAGATAACTGAAATTCTTGTAAGAAGCACCTTATTTGAAATCATCTTCACAATGACAAGATAATAGGAAGAGAAGGTCACCACATGTATGCAGAGAATTATTGAAGGTGCACTAGTACTGTACTGCACTTTGTGTAGAAGAAATGCAAACAGTGCCTCGTGTGACTTAAAAGACCCTTCAGAACTGTGCATGTATTTATATGCTCCCTCAGACTGTAATGAGCTGAAGATATTATTATATGGTTTCGAACATTGAATCTTTGTATGTGTTTCTAAGGACTGCTTCATTTATGTTCAGTTTTTTTTAATGTATGCATTAACTTTGATAATATATATATGCATGCACTTAAGCATATCCAGTTTAGCTCTGTTGGAAAACTTGCCAAAACTTATGTACGGTGCTCTGGTGCAACCCTATGATCAGTATCTGTCCCATCAAAAATTTTGGCTGTGCTTTAGTGCTTCATAGGGTATTTTGACAATTGATTACATGTAAAAGCCACAGTGCTTGGCTGTTATCTCAAAACCAATGTCTGTCTCATCAAGAAGTGTGCGATTCATTTGGTCGATGTCAAATGATATTTAAACGAGCATCAAAGTGCAGAAACCTTCAACACAGCACTGATATGCGATCACAATCAAGCTTTGAACCCAGTTGTAGTGCTGTCTAACACGTTCAAAAAAATGTTATCAAACACTAGAATGATCTACTTGGTTTGGTTCGCGATACCAGTGTGTCTGACTTTTTGCTGGCACCTGTATCATAATATGTTATATTTCTCTCATTTTTACCGGAGTGCACTCAGGGGGTAGTGAAATTTGTTTACGCTGGCACACTTATTGTGATATTCCTATTTAAATACTTTCATTTTGTATATATGTACACCACTCCTGCAGTAGCCTCAAAATGGGCTGCCGTATTTTGAAAATAAATGAACAGACCATCTGAAAGTGTTCTCGGTTCCAATTTGATCACTAATATCTGTTGCATCATGAAGTGTCGGGTGCTTTGTTGCATTGGAGAACATTTTGGCTGCCTTCCATACAGGGTTCAGTTCCAGTATTATGACCGATATCTGTGACTTCATGAAGAGTTGGGTGCGGTTTGTCGTTTAAGAGAATACTTCAACTACAGACAACGTCCAGAAGTCTTCCATACAGGGTTCAGTTGCAGTCCTATGACCGTTATCTGTCTTATCATTAAAGTTTCAGGTACAGTTAGTTACCTTAGAGCATATTTTGACTACAAAAAATGCCTAAAGGCATTCTACGTAGTCTTGGTTTCATTCTTATGACCAGTCTCTGTTGGATCATTAGGAGCCAGGTGCGATTTCTTGCATTAGAGAATATTTCCAATACGCTTATCACTCGAAAGCCCTCCGTACAGGGCAGAATTGAAGCCTCATGACCTAAATCCGTCCGTGGTGAAAAATATTGCCCTGGAGAGTGTGCGTTATGCTTTGACGTAAAAAATCCGTGTGCGGGGCCAATTTATTTCTGATCGGTGTGCGGGGCCGATTTAGTATTTTAGATGCGCGGGAATTACCATGATGTGATAGCGGCGAAACAATGAAGCTCGCCTATGCACGTGCTTGTGCGCGTAACTCGTGAAAAGCTCCCGAGCCACGGGGACAGCACGGCTAACCCCAGAGAGCAGAGCACAAGGACAAGCTTAGGCCACGCCCTGCCGGGCCTCGTTTCGGCGTTGAAGTCCTCGGGTGCGTCCTGGACTTGGCATCGCGCCAACTCACCCCTGGGTTGGTCTGAAGCAACGTTCGTCACGGCCAACTGCTGCTGTGGTCTCGGAGCGAAACGCTGTCCCAGGTATGTTCGCGGCAGTCGGCGGTACACTGTTCTCGGTGTGTGTACAGGCAAGCCCAGGCATTGACCACCGTACTGGGATGCCCCTGGCGGTTATCTTCAAGGCCGGGCCCCGCCTCCGTACGAACTCCGCAAGGACAAGGCACACCACCTCCTGACTACGAGAGAGCTCAAGCTCAATCGCAAAGTTCACGCCTCAAGAGTAGAACGTGAGTGGACAAACTAGAACATTAACTTCCCTTCCGCGTTAGACTGTGAAAGCGTGTATTATGGGTGAGTTTATGTAGTGTGTATTCCCTTGTTCGTCTTCGTGTATATAAAAGTCTCTCGTCGTCCTCTAACGTCCTCTGTCCTCATCTGGCTAACCTGCGCCCACAGTTGCCCACAAATTTTTGGCGAGCCTGCCGGGATAGATTGGCCTTACCTTCTTGCCAAGAGCCAGACGGGCGGGACGAACCAATAGATTTAGAGAAATTGCACGCGATCGGAACGGACAGGGGTCTAACGGGATTAGCGCTACAGGAATGCGTTGACGTAGAGCGCATTATCGAAAGGGACCTTCGCGCGCAAGTTTGCGACGAGCAGCGAGAAAAGATGACGCTGGAGGAAAGACGGCTGCAAGCCGAAGAGTGCGTTTTGCAGTTGAAGCTAAAGTTGCAAGAGCAGACAACTGGTTCGAACGCGGGAGGGATAGCGCGACCGGTAAGCGACGACGCAGCGTCCCCAGCAGTAATTGATAACTGTGGCCCGCACAAGCTATTGCCACCGTTCAACGAGATGCGTGATGACCTCGAGGCATATCTGCAGCGTTTTGAGGGCGTCGCGGGGTCTCAAGAGTGGCCTCGGAGCAAATGGGCCTTTTCGCTCAGCTTGTGCCTGACGGGAGAGATGTTATCCGTGATTAGTCGACTTGACTCTGCTTCCGCCACCGACTATGATCAGGTGAAGGCAACACTGCTGTTACGATTCCGGTGTACCGCTGGAGGATACCGCGAGAAATTTCGCAAGGCGAGACCAAATGACAAGGAGACAGGGCTTCAATTTGCTTCTCGCATAGCAGGTCATTTCGACCGTTGGATGGAGCAGGCAAATGTCGAGAAAACATATGACGCTCTTCGCGACGTAATGATTTCATAACAGTTCATGAAGGGATGCTCACCCACCTTGAGGGTATTTCTGAAGGAGATGAACTGTAGGAACTTGCACTCTTTGGCGCAGAAAGCAGATTGCTTTCTGGAAGCCCAAGATTTCTTCAATTTCGGCAAGGAGAAGCTGTATATGGAGAGCTAAGCAGATGCTCGTTAAGCAGAAACTGCTAAGCGCCAGTTCAAAAGCCAAAATCACTGTTTATTGTGCAATAAGACAGGGCACCGTGCGTCTGAATGTTGGTCTCGGAGAAGAAGTAACCAGTCAGCAACAGGCTTGTTAAGTGGCAGGAACAGTTCGTCTGTGGAGACAACTCGAACTCAGGAAAAGCGGTTGGCCTCGTGCATGCTGTCACCCAAAAAAGGAGACAACGCTGACACACCGGAGAAACCGGATGAAAGGTACATCGTTCTCCAGACTGGGGAGACTATCCCAGTCGTGAATACGACGTCGATGTCTACCCCAACTGTGGCTGATGTCGGAACTCTGCCTGTAGTGAGAGGATTGCTTGAGGGCAAAGTTGTATTTGTACTTCGAGATACGGGATGCAACACGGTAGTGGAAGGAGAAAGGCTTGTCCCGAAAGAGAAGTTCATGGGCACTAGAAGTCCAGTTTTTCTGCTCGATAGAACAGAGCACTACTTGCCGGAGGCAATAGTTTCTATTGACACACTGTTCTTCACCAGTGTCGTGCGAGTTAAATGCATCAAAAACCTTCTATATGATGTCGTGCTAGGCAACATGGAAGGTGCCCGATCTACAGAGCTAGAATATTCGCACAAGCCTCAGCAGCATCGAGAGAGGCATCGTGATTACAGCGGAGCGAAGGTAGTCAGAAAACTCTCTAACTTGCTCGTGCCAATCATCGTGGACCACACGCAAAGTGATGTCGGAAACGATTCAGGCTACTTACCGATGACATTAGAGACAACTTGGACTCGCAGATCAAGTACCACTAGGTGATAGTGCTGCAGCAGTGAAAGAAACACGTGCCACAACCAGGCTACCTGTTCTGAAAGCCACTGCCACAGTCATATATAAAGTGACGCTTGAGGAATACCAAAGAAAGGACCCATCGCTACAGTATTGTTATGAGAGTCTTGGTAAAGAGTTGATTGTAAAGAATCACGAAACCTGCTTCTTTCTTGACGATGATATCTTGTATTGGAAGCACAAGTTAATGTCGGAGAAGGAACTTGAGCAACTGTTCGTACCGAGACAACTGCGAGAGACTGTGCTCAAACTAGCCCTTGAAGGTATCCTTCCGGGCACCAAGGGATATCCCGAACAACTGACCGTATTCTTGCCGAATTCTTCTGACCAGGTGTTCAATCAAAAACCAAGAGGTCTGCGAAGCCCTGCGATATCTGTCAGCGGACTCTCCCGCATCATTTGGTTGGTCGGGCTCCACTAAGTACCATGCCAATCATTCAGACCCCGTTTTCACGTGTGGGCATCGACATCGTCGGCTCTTTGTCACCGACATCTTCGAAGGGCAATAGGTACATTCTGACCATGCTGGATTTTGCAACGAGATATACAGACGCCATCGCACTTCCTTCGAGTGAAAGCAAGGTCGTGGCAGAGGTACTAATGGAAATGCTGTCGCGAGTTGGTCTACCACGCGAAATTGTAAGTGACCACGGGAAAAGCTTCATGTCGTCGGTTATGAAGGCATTCAGCCGGCTACTATCTAACAGGCAATTACCGACAACCCCTTACCATCCGATGGCAAATAGGTTAGTGGAGCGATTCGACGGCACGTTGAAGCACAGGCTTCGCCGAATGAGTCGGGAAAGCCCAAAAAATTGGGACCGCTACCTAGGCCCCCTCCTTTTCGCGTATCGGGAGATGCCATAAAAGAGTACCGGATAGTCAACGTTCGAGTTACTCTATGGCCGATGCGTTCACGGCCCAATGACGATTTTGAGAGACTTGTGGTCTAACCCAAAGTTGGATGACGCGACCAAGTCAGCCTACGAATACATCGTAGAATTGCGGGAACGTCGGCAACGAACCTGTGAAATAGCATCTCAGGACCTTGAGAAGGCACATGTTCGCCAGAAGACTTACTATGACCGCAAGGCGAAGAAGCGGGACTTAAGCGTGGGTGACAAAGTTTTCGTGCTGCTACCCGCCGATCACAACAAACTGATACTAACATGGAAGAGCCCATTTACTGTGATAGACAAGAAAAGCCCATTGGGTTATGCTGCGGACCTCGGTCACAGAACAACTGTCTTCCACATCAATATGCTCAAAAAGTACGAGCTGCGGAAAGCCTCGGATACGTCAATGACGACAGCTGCTGTTGTAACGTCAATCCATCAGCTGGAAATCGAAGGCGCAGAGAATTTATTACATGCCCCACTTGCACAAACGCAGAATTGGAAGGATGTGGCTGTAGCACCTAGCCTTGCTAAAGTACAAAGAAACCAAGTCAATGAGCTTCTTTCCGCCTACCACGACATACTTTCTGATTTGCCGGGAAAGACTGATGTTGTGGAGTGCCAGCTGAAATTGACCACTGCTCAGCTCATACATGTCCGACAATACCCCATACCTTTCGCTGTTAAGGACGCCATTGTGAAAGAGATCTAGGAAATGTTATGGCTGGGCATAATAGAGAAGTCTACATCTGCTTATCTAGTGCCGATTGTGGTTGTCAAGAAGAAGGTTGGAACGATGCGTCTTTGCATTGATTTTCGTCAACTTTACAATGTGGTCGTTCCGGATGCGGAACCAATTCCGCACGCTGACATAATGTTTGCATGACTTACTGGGCGTCAATACTTTTCGAAGTTTGACTTCACAAAAGGATAATGGCAGGTACCCATGGCCAGTACATCAAACGAAGCTACAGCATTTTCCTGTGACTCGGGCCTATACCAATTCCGTGTTATGCCCTTTGGCGTAAAAACTGCACCTGCCGTGTTCAACCGATTGATGCGAGAAGTCGTCGGCGACATTCCCAATGTCTATTACTACTTTGATTATGTTCTTGTTGCGACCGCAACATGGGAGGAACACATGGTCCCATTACGCCATGTATTTCAACGTGTGCGCGAGGCGCGTTTACCTATCAAGCCAAAGAAAAGCGAGATAGGTTCCCCGACGACTAGCTTCCTTGGTCACGTTGTGGAACAAGGGCTGCTACAACCTCAGAAGGACACATCAGACAAAATTGTGTCAGCGAATTGGCCGGAAAGTAAGAAAGAACTTCGAGCTTATCTCGTACTTACCGGCTACTACCGAGAGTTTGTGTCCAACTATGCCGAGCTTTCACATCCACTTACCGAGCTCCCGAAAAAAGGAAGTCCTAATAAGCTGGACTGGCGCGACAAGCATCAGGATGCATATCAAAAGCTCAAGGCAATGATGTCAAACCAACCCATACTGAAAGTACCCAACCTCGAAAGGCCTTTCATATTGCGTACCGACGCGTCATCACGGAGTTCGGGGGCTGTCCTCCAACAAGAACACAATGGTCTCTTGCATCGAGTATCCTACGCTAGTAGAAAGGTGCTACCTCGTGAAGCGGCATATTCTACAATTGAGGGAGAATGCCTCGCCATCGTGTGGGGTGTCCAGGAATTTCATGTGTACCTCTATGGTAGGTCCTTCATTTTGCCAGCGGACCACCAGCCACTGAAATACATAAACTCTGCCCGAAAAATCAATACACGAGTGCTACGCTGGAGTCTACTCTTGATGGACTACGACTTCCACGTAGAATACATTCAGGGCTCAGATAATGTCGGTGCCGACTATCTTAGCCACACCTCTCTTACTACTGACTAGACTATCCTATTACTCGTATAGACACACCAAGAACTCGTAACGCGAGTATCACGTCATCTACTCAATGAACATGCCTACTCTTCTTTTCCCACCGTTTCGCTGTTCTTAAATTGGGGGGAAGATGTGGTGAAAAACATTGCCCTGAAGAGTGTGCGTCATGCTTTGGCGTAGAAAACTGGTGTGTGGGGCCGCTTTAGTATTTCAGGTGCGCGGGAATTACCATGATGGTGATAGCGGCGAAACGATGAAGCTCGCCTATGCGCGTGCTCCTGCGCGTACCTCGTGAAAAGCTGCCGAGCCACGGGGACAGCTCGGCTAACCCCAGATAGCAAAGCGCAAGGGCAAGTTCAGGCCACGCCCCGACTGCTCGTTCTGAACCTCCGTGCCTGGGCCTCGTCTCGGCGTTGAAGTCTTCGGGTGCGTCCTGGACTGGGCATCGCACCAACTCACCCCTGGGTTGGTCTGAAGCAACGTTCGTCACGGCCAACTGCTGCTGTGGTCTCGGAGCGAAACGCTGTCCCAGGTCTGTTCGCGACAGTCGGCGGTACGCTGTTCTCGGTGTGTGTACAGGCAAGCCCAGGCGTTGACCACCGTACAGGGATGCCCCCGGCGGTTATCTTCTAGGCCGGGCCCTGCCTCGGTACGAACTCCGCAAGCACAAGGCACACCACCTCCTCACTACGAGAGAGCTCAAGTTCAATCACAACGTGAGTGGACGAACTAGAACATTAACTTCCCTTCCGCGTAGGACTGTGAACGCGTGTACTTATGTGTGAGTTTATGTAGTGTGTATTTCCTTGTTGGTCTTCGTGTATATAAAAGTCTCTCGTCGTCCTCGAACGTCCTCTGTCCTCATCTGGCTAACCTGCGCCCACAGTTGCCCACACCATCACATCATGAAGAATAGGGTGTGGATCGTTGCATTGGAGAACATTTCGGCTACAGACAATGTTCAAAAGTCTTCTATACAGGGTTCAGTTCCAATATTAGGGGCGAAGCTCCTTAGGGCGTGGGCTGTGCGTCCCCTGTAGCCTGTATGTAGCCACCTCTAGTTTAGTTCTTGCAGTGTTCACTAGATGGCGGTACCGTCCCCTGTATGTAGCCACCTCTAGTTTAGTTCTTGCAGTGTTCACTAGATGGCGGTACCGTCTCCTGTATGTAGCCACCTCTCGTTTAGTTCTTGTAGTGTTTACTAGATGGGGGTACTTGTAGCTGATGATGAAAAGATGCAAGATGTTATAAACTAGAAAGCGGTACTTGTAGTGGATGAAAGACGCGAGATCTTATAAAATAGGAGTGATGTCACGTATGGCGCGTGTCATTGGTTGAAGGCAATCATTCGATTTAGTGCGGCGACGTACGCTAGGGGGAGCGATGTAATAAAATCGAGTGGGCAAAATGTACAGAGGATTCATGGTTTACCAGGTTTACCTCCGGAGCTTCGCCCACTCATCATCATTCACTTCGTGGATATGGCGGAATTTTTCATGATCAATATCTGTGACTTCATAAACAGTTGGTGTGGTTTGTTACTTTAGAGAATACTTTAACTAAAGACAACGTCCAGAAGTCTTCCATACAGGGTTTAGTTCATATATTATGACCAATATGTGTGACTTCATGAACAGTGGAGTGTCATTTGTCGCTTTAGAGATTACTTTGAGTAAAGACAACATCCAGAAGTCTTTCATACAGGGTTCAGTTCCAATATTGTGACCGATATCTGTGACTTCTTGAACAGTTGGGTGCAGTTTGTCGCTTTAGAGAATAATTTGACTAAAGACGACGTCCAGAAGTGTTCCATACAGGGTTCAGTTCAAATAATATGACCAATATCTGTGACTTCATGAACAGTTGGGTATGGTTTGTCGCTTTAAAGAATACTTCGAGTAAAGACAACGTCCAGAAGTATTCTATACAAGGTTAAGTTGCAATATTATGACCGATATCTGTCACCTCATGAAGTGTCAGGCACATTTAGTTGCATTAGAGCACATTTCGACTGAGTAAAATGGCCAAAAACATTTCTACACAGTATTTGGTTCCTAGCTTATGACCAATATCTGTTGTATCTATAGGGGCCAGGTGTGCTTTGTTGCATTTGAGGATATTTCTTACCCACACACCAGCCGAAAACCTACTACTATGGCCTCAATTGTAGTCTTTTGACTTAAATCTGTCAGATCATGAAGTTTCAGGTGTGATTATTAAGTTGAGTGCTATAAAATATGATGTGTAAATGTACTGAAGGTACCAGCATATTCACGATATTGTTGATAAATTTGGTAGTGCAGGTATAGAAACCCAGTGGTTTGTATACCTGATTAGGAGGACAGCTGCCGTCTCATTCACCGAAGAGAGGAGGAGGGGCTCAATGTCAACTCGATTTATCAACATAATAGGGAGGGGCGCTAAGTCACCTCCTACATGGACCTAATAGGAAGGTGGAGGGGGCACTGCGACGAACTTCTGCCCCCCTCCCCTAAGGAGAATCCTGCACACGCCCATGATAGACGTGCAGTGTCCTAGCCACGAATGTTCATTCACGGGAGCGGCACACGCACCGATGTTGATTTTTGGTGCATACCACTATAGTTGCTTTGGGCACTGGAACATCAAATACTTCTAAAATAGTCGCAACTGCTGTGGGTGAAGAACTAACAATTTTTAACGTGCTCTCATATCCTCTAAAACATAGAAACCCACTCCAGTTAAGAACGTGCCGTTCTATGCTGAACTTGGACAGTTCTAAGCCAATAGATCAAGCAACACTGTGCATTGGCCTTGGACACGTGAGCGCCAACGCGGATGACGCGTGCCAGTGGTTGTGCGCCCTTTTCCTCCACAGACGCGACTAGACGCTTTTGACGCGTAGGCGCGTGCATACGCGTGCCAGTGGTTGGCACTTTACCGTTCAAGCCGATGCCGATCGCCTTCGCCCTTTCGTCGCTCCTTCTTTCCTCTTCGGCCAGCCTCATTTACCACTGACAACCGGTCGGAAAACTAAATGATGCAGTTTTCGGAGGAGAAACTGAATGTAACAGTTGGACTGATATTCCTCCAGCATGCCAGTTCAACATGGTTTCTCGTGTGGTGGAAGGAGTTATCGTGGGTGCTTTGGTACACACCAGTGCTACAGTTTCTGTGATTAGGTATGATTTGTACAAACGCCTAAAACGTAATAACACCTTATAATATATGCACTCTAGTCGAAACCCAGGGGAACATTATCCGTCCTTTTGCTCTTTGCGCTGCTCTTGTTTTTATCTATGACATCCTGCATTACATACAGTTCACTGTGCTTACCCGGTGCTCTCACCTGCTAATTCTTGTGTGGGACTTCCTCTCTTTTTCTTCAGCCACTACTTGTTGTGGTGAACAGATTCTGCACCTTACTGATATGGACTACCTGTTTGTGGAAGTCGTCTGCAAGTCACTACGCCTGTTAGCTCTCGAAGATCTAAAACTCCGCAACAACAAGAGCGAATAATGACTCTGACCTCTAACGACACCGACCACTTGGACGTCTTGGTGTCTCCTTTGTCGACTTGTGTCGCTAAAGGCATAGCCCTGGCATTAGGTGCCGTACGCTTTCACCATGGCTCCGTGCTCGTCATTGCTACGATTGTAACACTGGAGAAAGATCTCCTGCCAGAGGGCACTGCAGTAGCCTGGGTTGTGGATGCTGAGCCTGTCAGCGTCACGCCATTTAAACCTGCCTCTACGAATGATCCTTCTATGGGAAGCCTGGTTCTTCCTCTCCCTTCACAACACTTATTAATGATTCCTTAACAACTCTGCAGGTGCAGCAAGTGCTTGCTTTGTTAACGAAACACGCTAATTCTTTTCACACCTGCTCCTTGTCGGGCCGAACTACCACTGCAGCGCATCGCATTCAGACTGAAGGAACATCTATTGTGCATCACTGCTCATACCGCATGTCTCTCGCTAAGCGAAAAATCATCAAAAAAAGGTCGCCGACATGTTCCAACGAGAAAAATTCCTCAATCAGCTAGCCCTTTTGTTTCGGTATGAAACAAAAGATGGCTCCGTGTCCTTTTGCGTCAATTACCGGGCACTTAACAAGATCTCACGCAAGGACGTATAACCCATGCCACGCATCGACGACGCATTTGATTCACTGCAAGGTGCCAAATACTTTTCAAGCCTTGATTTGGGTTCGGGATATTGGCAAGTTGCCATGCACGATGACGACAAAGATTGATTGATTGATTTGTGGGGTTTAACGTCCCAAAACCACCATATGATTATGAGAGACGCCGTAGTGGAGGACTCCGGAAATTTTGACCACCTGGGGTTCTTTAACGTGCACCCAAATCTGAGCACACGGGCCTACAACATTTCCGCCTCCATCGGAAATGCAGCCGCCACAGCCGGGATTTGAACCCGCGACCTGCGGGTCAGCAGCCGAGTACCTTAGCCACTAGACCACCGCGGCGGGGCCACGATGACGACAAAGAAAAAATAACGTTTGCAACCCCCGATGGCCTATACAAATTTAACGTGATGGCTTTCGGCTCTGCAATGCACCCGCGACGTTTGAACGCATGATCGACACCCTCCTGCGTGGTCTGAAATAAAAGACGTGTCTCTGCTATCTTGATGAAATTATTATCTTTTCATGAACGTTTTCTCAGCACCTGAGGTGCTTGGATGACGTCCTAACATGCCTCTTTTGTGCGGGTCTGCAGCTGAACACTAAGAAATGCCGTTTCACCACCGAATTCATAAATGTTCTTGGTCATGTCTTGAGCAAGAACGGAATTTGCCCTGACCCTAAAAATATCGCTGCCATCCTTCGATTACCACGCCCCACAAGGCCTAAGGATTTGCGAAGCTTTCTTGGCCTCGCGTCTTATTTTCGTAGTTTCATACGAAATTTCACTTCAATAGCTGCGCCACTTCACAAACTACTTGCTTCTAATGCATCCTTTCTGTGATCCGAGGAATGTCAGTTGGCGTTTGACCTATTGAATGAAGCTCCCACGTCCGAGCCTGTACTCTACCATTTTGATGACAACGCCCCGACACATTTGCATAGCGACGCCAGTGGTTGCGGTATAGGTGCTGTTCTCCTCCAACGCTATGACTCTGGACGGCAAAGGGTCATCGCATGCGCTAGCCGAGTGCTTACTACTACCAAAAATAACTATACGATCACTGCGCAGGAGTGCCTCTCTGTGGTCTGGTCCATACGAAAGTTCTGTCCTTATCTCTACGGCCGCCAATTCACCATCGTAACGGACCACCACACCTTATGCTGGCTTTCTACAATGAAGAGCTTGTTCGGATGATTGGATCGTTCAATTTTACGCTTACAGGAGTATCAGTTTGAGATTATCTATATATCTAAGAAAAAACATCAAGACGCCTACGCTCTTCCTTGTTGTCCACTACCTACGGCTTCGTTCGACACTCCAGCTCTCATCTCCAACTACACAGAGTGTGGACGTGGCTCCGAGTTCTGTTGCCTTGCTCGCCTCGCTGTACCAGCCGCCAATCGACGATGACCAACCTTTCAATTCTCGCCAGCAGGCTGACCCGTACTGTCAGCGCATAACAGACCATCTCTCCGGAGCTACGCGTCCAGAATACGCGGCTTCGTGGACAACTCGAGCACTTCAAGCTTCAGGGCAGTGTGCTGTATCGTCACATTTATCATTTTGACTGTCAAAGTGCTCATCGACATCCTGTACTTAACGCCTTTCATGACGATTTGAATGCTGGCCACCTGGGCTTTCACAAAACCTACGACCGCATTCGAAGCCGCTTTTATTGTCCTGGCATTTCTACCAGCGCAGTAAAGTACGTGGGTTCCTGCTCTCCGTGCCAACTTCGCAAACTTCCGACATCTCCTCCTGCCGGTAAATTACAGCCAAAGACGTGCCCTACAACACCTTTCGAGATTGTCGGTGTCAATTTTCATGGGCCCCTTCCCGTTGCTGGCGCTGATAATAGATGGACAGTCACCACCGTAGACCATCTGACACGCTACGCTTAGAGCACTTCAGTAGTTACTGGTTCAGCACGAGAAGTTGCTGACTTCGTCTTTCAGGCCGTAATTATACGTCATGGTGCTCCTCATGTACTTCTAAGTGACCGTAGAAGGTGTTCTTATAACAGCTTTTAGGTGAAGTTCTTCGTGTTTCTGGTACTACGCACAAGACGGCGTCTAGCTACCACTCAGAAACAAACGGTCAGACCAAGAGGTTTTAATGAATCCTTGCCGACATGATCGCCGTGGGCATTCAACCGGATCGCAGAACTGAGATAAATTCTACCGTTCCTCACTTTCGCCAACAATACTACCGCTATTCGGCGCAAAACCGGCTCCTCACCATTTTATCCCGCTTACGGACGTTCACTTACTTTCTTTAATTGACGTTTCCTTCTTCACCAGCAATGGCCCTCCATCACCATCTTCTGGCGAAGAATATATTTCCCGCCTTGCCCAGTGCCGCCGGAGCACTCGTATGAACACAGAAGCTACGCAACAAGCAAGGAAGGCCGTCTACGACACCTCTCATCGTGTGGTGTCAATCCGAACGGGTGACGAGGTGCTGCTATTGACACCTATTCGCACACCTGGTCTTTGCGACAAGTCCCAGCTTCTATTCATCAGCCTATATGTAGTTTTAGAGCAGACTTCACCTGTAAACTATTGTGTGACGCCTCTTGGCATGCCAACTAACCACCGTTACCGCAGCACCAAAATTTTACACGTTTCCCGCACGACGTTTTTCACACGACGTTCCTTGTCACCTTGACTATACCCACCCGCAGTGGTCAGGCTGGCCGCTTCCATGTGGGTGGAATTAGTGTAGGCATCTATCATGCGCTTCATCCTCATCTGGACAGCAATGATCATCACCTGTTTTTGCTGACAGCCATCATCGTCTTTGAACGTGCGCTTCATCTTCGGGCCCGGTGCGCTTATTCGTTCCCAAGTTCACTGCCAATAAACCTTGTTACAACCGAGTCGTCATATTATTTCATGTTTCATTGTGAACCATGTATACAGGACGCATGTGTTTGTAAAGAAGGTGTCACTTTCACTGCATTTCCAAGCAGAGCAAGTAATTTTCCATGTATTCGAAAGCAGACGCTTGGCCGTGTGGTAGAACATCCGCTTCACACTGAAACGATGCGTTTTAAATATTCACTAGGACCCAAACGTCCCGGGTTCGATCCCCACTCTGATCCAGGAGTTTTCGTTATTTATTCTCTTTGCATCGTCATCGATACTTCACTGACGCATAAATGATTTTTCGCTCACAACCAACGACGGTGAAGCCGAGAGCAATGCCAGAATTTTTGCAAAACGAGCTCTTAACGCTGTTGCGTTGAAATAGGAGTTCATGGACAAAAAACAGAGCGGTGAAACATTTTATAGACGTAAGTTTATTATTATTTTATTTATCCGAAGGCACGGAGCCCTAATTGTAACATCGCAGACATCGAGGACGATCGCTGATGTTATCCTCGCTATTCCAGCCCCAATGCGCACCATTAAAAATCACATTTCATATTCATGAACGTTTATGCCAAACTGATTTGTTGTGTGATTGAATATGGTATCACTGCAGTGTCAACATATCCAATCACAACACGGCAGAAGTGGGATAGAAAGCGGGCGCCACTGATGCACTGCCAAAAATTCCTCGCTCTTGCAGTCACTCTGGAGAAACTTACACTACCACATTTATTTCTCTGTATCCACGCCCATGACGGAAGTGAAAAGATTACCTTCAGGTATAAAAGCAGCACGTTTACAAAATACAGCCTAGTTACAGACAATCCATTAGAATATAGAGTGTGAAGCGGAGGTGTTTAGGTTAAATGCAATACCGGCTGCCTTGGCGAACAGGCTCACTTCGCTTCCACCTTTCCTGTACTCAGCGAGCGTACCAAAAAAAAAGACAATTGCATATGTGAACGTAAAACAGAAAAGACATGATAGCACTATTGGCAAAGCTTCTACTCTTAGAAAACGGTGGCAGTAACGATGTACATACACGTAGATTTGCCGCTTTGAGGCGTCCGAGATGGCGCATTGCTGTGATATACTCCTCAAGAGCCAACATAGGCGTAGGCGGTGGAGGGGGTGTTTGAACTCCTTTCAAAATTACGAAGCTTTGTATGTGTAGACACGCACATACACAAATAAACACACGAGCATAAATAATCTATATAAAAATACCCTCCCCCTTTGCCTCGCTGTCTGACGGAGGTCAGCCGCGACGCCTATGTGCGTGAACAGTCGGGGAAACGGCAGGCAAGCAGACACGGAAACGCGAGAAAGTTTCACTGCACGTAGCTGCCATAGTAACGACAGAGATATCTCCCATCCGCTTCTTTGCTACTGGGTTGCGTTTCGTTCCTTGAAATTTCAGCACTCGCCACTTACCTATCAAACAAACAAAAAAGTGTCTCGGGCTGATAACATGCTTGCCATTCTTGAGTGAAAGTGGTGGAAGCGCGTCGTTAATACAATCGAGAGGCATATCAGATTTCAGAACTATTTTTGTGAGGCGAAACAACGCTCGTCGAACACGTTTTTTCTTTAGTCTAGTCTGCTTTCCTGATCAGCATAATATTATCTGTGGTTTCAAGTTCCCAAACCACGAAACGATTATGAAAGACGCCTCAGTGGAGGGCTCCGGACGTTTTGACCATCTGGTGCTCTTTAACGTGCACTGACAATGCACAGTTCACGGCCCACTACCATTTCGCCTTCATCGAAATGCGACCATCCCAGCCGGGATCAAACGCGAGACCCATACGTCAGAAGCCGAGCTCCATAACCACTGCTCTAATGCGGTGATTTCCTGATCAGCATAATTTTATCAGGAGTTTTAACCAATGACACACTAGTTTCGTTGCCGCAATGCCACTTCACGCCATTCAAAGAGTAATCCCTATATAAGAGGCTAAGCTCAGGCATGACCACATGCATCCCGTCTTTACTTCTGACTTACTCGAAACTGGTACGCATGTCAGCACTATACAACAAAGTGAATGGGAACAACGAAAAAGAAAATTCAATGTACCAAGCGCTTTTCGCAATAATGTTCTGCCTGTAGAATCGATGAGCCAAGTGTTCGATGCTCCCTAGACTGTCCTCCACACAGTGGTCGTTAGCCAAACCCAATAATGGTTCATCAGCTAAAGAACAGCTCAAGCGCGCAATGCTTGTTTGCCTCAAGTTCACAACCAATGTTCCGCTGCTAGCTAATCGCTGGAAACAAATAAACAAATGCCGGCGCTGCGTCGCATTCTGGCAGCGGTCTCTTATCATATTCGCACGTGGCGGCCGCTTTTTCGTCGATGTTTTTTTTTCTTTTTTATATTGTTACCATTTCGTCATCGCTTAACGCCCATCTTAGTCACCAATAGCCTGTTTAAGCGACTTTCCTTCGTGAAAAGTGTTTGATAATTCCTTCAACCTATATTTTAAGACACTAAAACGCAGCGTGTAAGGCGGCAGTGATGCAATACTGTTTCGATTTCGCAAACTTTAAAACGATTCTGGCGAAAACTAAGCAGTGTAGTTGTCTTACCACAGAATGAAATTTTTTTCTGTTAAATTCTACAAATTTCGGATTAAACATTTTTCTCTAGAGTCACTGTTACAATGTTCAATAATTAATAATTGTGAATTACGAAGCCTTACAGACAGAAAAAAAATTCTGGCATTTTCTATATGGCGCAGAACCATACTGCATTATTAGGAGTCGTGCAGTGCTCTTATATAATTCTTTTTTTCGTTATATACTTGGTGATTTTCGCTTAAACACCCTGTTGATGATGGAAGATATAAACTATAGGGAGCACTGCGTGGTGGGCACAACACTACAATGTGAATCACCATGGCACAAACAACTTTATACCGTTAGATAAAAAAACGCGCATCTATCCAATGACATACTGCGAGACATAGCACCCACTAAATTCATTGGCACTGAGCAAAGCGTACATGGCAAAGAATTGCACTCTGCGAACAAAATCAGACAAAAAGCTAAAACAAAAAATTAACACTTTTGAGACAGAATGATTCACCACACAAACAGAGATATTCTGTGGCTGCATGGAACTTCGCATGCACGGTATGCTATAGTCAAATTCCAGAAGCGTTGCTATAATATGCAAGCACTCTACATAATTTACCAGCGTTTTTGTTCGGGCTCCTAGCAGCCGCGTTCAACTTATGAATAACAAGTTACTCATGCAATTCGTGTTTATGTTGCGAATTAAATCCCACAGTCGTGCACGGGACGGCTCTATGCTCTTTCATAGTAGAGTACCAGGAACTCTAAGTCGTTAACCCTTTTTTTTCTAAACACTTGTAATACCGTCGGCCCAAAATAATTCTAAGGTATGCCGGGTGGTGGGAACGTGTCTATGTTTCGGCGAATGAAGCAAAGAGAGCAAGCACATGCGCGTCGGGATTGAACCGGCGCAAAACGCATTGTTGGTTTCTACGAATCCTCTTTACATCAGTAAACAAACTATCCACTGTGACCTCTGGTGCTCACGTAAGTAAGTTCGAAAACAAGATTTACTACTCATGTCCTGAGTGTAACCTTATCCAGAACGATTTATTACAATCGCGAAAGTGGCAAACATTCTGGTGCAGCCTGCACCGAGTGGTGCTTACTCGTTTTCTAGTCTTCTCTTCTGAAGGTACTCTGAAGTATACGGAACAGATTGATTGATCTGTGGTGTTTAACGTCACAAAACCACCATATGATTATGAGAGACGCCGTAGTGGAGGGCTCCAGAAATTTTGACCACCTGTGGTTCTTTAACGTGCACCCGAATCTGAGCACACGGGCCTACAACATTTCCGCCTCCATCGGAAATGCAGCTGCCACAGCCGGGATTCGATCCCGCGACCTGCGGGTCAGCAGCCGAGTACCTTAGCCACTAGACCACCGTGGCGGACAGTATACGGGACAGAGCCACTTTTATTTTTGCTATTGTTTCTTATCATCACCTCAGTTTATTTTTTTTTCATTTGGAGCCGCTTCACATTTTAATGATAATGACGATGAAGATTACCTATATATATGGCTTATGCTCACTTTTCAGAAATGGCAAAAAACAATTTATTTATAAAAAAGGGTTCAAAAATAATTGTATGAATAAAGATTTAAAAAACAGGTAAACTAACCTAGTGACGTCAACTTAGATGGTTCAGGTCAACACCACCCTAAATTATTTAAAATGAATTTCACCGTAGAACGTAGGTTTCAGTGACAATGACGATGAGGGGCTCCCGCAGATCGAATATTTGGAATGACGAAATCTAAGCCGATTCAATAAAGCCGTTTTGAAAATGTGCTTCCTCAACAAGTACAAGTGAATGCATGATAAGAAATAATTTTCAGTTGTTTCGTCTTTGTTACAACACAAGCAAAGAGGGGAAGGAGCTATACCACCTCTGTGCGTATATACTATCGTTCAGTTTCGGAAAGCGAGGGCGTAATTTCATGAAAGTAACTATACCACTTTTTGCGTTGAACAGAAATTGCTACGCCAAGGGAACCAGAGGTGCCAGTACTCGTATAGGTGAGTAATAAATGACTTCACAGGGTCAAGTTATTACTCGCCTTCTAAATCTGTCACAAATCGCAAGGGCTGTTGTCAGAAAAATTGAGAATATCGGATCACTGAGAGTGCCTTTTGCTGGAGCGTCCACTATTTCGTCATTTTCGTTAATTTTTGTCCCTTTGTAGCCCAGCACCCAGATTAAACAGATGAGAGTTACGTGTGTAATGAACAGAAACTGATAACTTCGTGATATAATTCAGCATAATTATTATTATTATTATTATTATTATTATTATTATTATTATTATTATTATTATTATTATTATTATTATTATTATTATTATTATTATTATTATTATTATTATTATTATAGTGTTACAAAGCCACCTGATAATTGAGAAAAGCTATTTTTAGTGAGTGCCGAACACAAATAAACTATCTGTAACTATGGCCACACTTGAGATTGATGGGCTGAGTTTTCATAATGTGATTTCGCTGAAGAAACTAATGAGAAATCGGGAAGCATTATTGAGAGTGAACAGTTGAACCTCTCGGAAAAAATACTGATGCCAGATTTTTTTTGTCTGGGGTATCTGTAGCTATGTTTTTTTTTACATTTGTCCGCTGTAATTGCCTCTCCAAAAGCTAGTTTATTATACAGTATTGCGAATATTTTGCATTATTTGGATATATATTGTGAAAAATGTTTTCAAATTGTTCTTTCATTGCCGATGCAAGGACCTTCACTTAGTTTTACATCTAATGGTCCAACAAGTGCTTCTACGAAGCCAAACCATGCTGTATGCAATCGAAATTAATAAAATACATAAAGAACCACTCATGAGGGTTTATAAATCAAAATAATTTTTGTTTTTATAGAATTCCCATAATATTGAAGGAATGAATGCACAGTTAGTATTCTAAATCTGCACAAAAGAGAGGATAACCTCGCCTCTAAGTAGAGGACCTTATTGGATTTGAATTTCGGTTATCCAAGGAATAAATTTGGGCCTCCCTTTTCACAATTTATAAGCCGGTGCACCAGAATATAAAGAGAACATCCGTATGCTAATATGGCGCTAAACCGCTGGTGTCTTGAAAAGTAGCATGTATGTAAATTTAGTAAAACATAAATAGAGGTTCTCTCCATATCCCTGATGAAATACTGCAGAGCCTTCGTAAGACTCTCAGTGCCCGTACTCCTTTCATGGCAGCATACCAAAAAAGGTGGTTAGCATAAGATAGTCCCTAATAATTTACTGAGTTGAACTGTGATATATTTCGCAGGCTGTAATTCATTCTAGATAATAGTGGCTGTGTTATATAAAGGTAAAATTGTAGTTGCACTTTTTAAAACATTAAGACGGAAATGAATAGCCTGCAGCCGGTTAATAATTGTTCACTTATACTTTTTAAGCGATGATATATAGATTGTATATCACTGTGTGAAGCAAAAAAAGTGCTATATCATATGAATATACATGTTGGTATAATTCATCATGACCTGGAGTAGTTCTTAGCAATATATTAAAAAAAGCGAGGGTACTGCTCCTCCCTCAAGAACTGCTAATACCCTGAAAAGTATATTTAAAAAATAACATTTCATTGAACAATAAGACTTACTCATTAGTTAAAACCTCTCTAAACAACCTTACTATAAAATCAGAGGTTTTATAAAATTTGAAATGATCCGATAATATTTTATGTTCGATTCTCTCGTAAGCTTTTCGCTAAAGAGATCATTGTATATTTTTCTCTCTATTATTGCTCACACGGGTAGGGGTTACAGTTTGCGAAGCCCGCGGACCCGACAGCGTTGACAGGATGACACGGCAGACCTGATCGCAGGTTTCATCATGACATAGTCGGAGGTGGTGTTTGTCAGCGTCGCAGCACTGCCGCTCCCCATCATGTCCCTGACAGCACTGCCGCTCCACGTCATTCCACTGACATGTTGCATGGCTACTTTTAATCGCTGAGTGCCTAACCTCTGAACCGAACTCGATCCGTACCAGCCTTTATCGTGAGCGAAAATGTCCGTGCAACACCGATGCCATGGTGCGATGTGAAAGCGAGATTGACTGCGTAAGTAAGTTCGAGCCACAGCCGCTTCGACGGCGCCGCGCTGGAGGTCGCAGCGTCATTTCAACAAGTACTAAATGAAAACAAAAAACACATATCTTACACTTCGTTTTCATACTCTTATTTCTAGCGTTCTCAAAGTTATCGAGTTTTACTTCACCGTAATGCAAGGAACAAGTGAGCATAACTTCAGTAGCGCGCACATAAAAATTGGTTATTCTACAACCGCAATGTCCTGTTAGTACGCAAGCATCATGCATGGCGCTCAGTGAACACAAACGCTTAAAGCAGCATGCTTCTACTATATCCTTACCGATACGAGAGCGCATAAACTAAAAGCAAAGAAACAAAAAACGAATATGCGTCTTTTGATACACCAAGGGTATGTCTATGACGGCCAGATATTTCGTGTGGGTTGTTGCGAGTTGTCTGGCAAATCATGTCTAGAAAAACTGTCAATTCATTGCCAGTCGTGACCGTCGAGATAACACCGACACACCACTCTGTTATCTGCGCACTGAGGTGAAGCGACAATCTCAGGATGCGTGCATCATTTCTTTAATGTATTTTATTCCTTGCTACGTCCCTGTATACATCATGGTGGAACTTTTGAATTCTTTAAGGTCAATACGCCACGTGGTGTCGTTCACGGGAACTAAGCCACTCATGTCCAGAAAAGCTGGATATGGCAAGTCATCTGGACCCCGTTGGAATCAACTGTGACCAAGCGGGCCAGCTTTTCAAGTCCTTACGGCCGAAGTTCACCCGGCCACGGGGACGACGCCGTTACGCGTAACGGTGACGCCAGGACCTGGTGGCCTGGAACTCCGACGGCGTCGCACCGACCACCCAGGTAACATGGCAGCCACCACGTCCCACCTGCCGAGTTACGCTCCCGAAGGCTCCCTGGACTACGACTTCATCCTGTCAAAACGACAACTCCGCTGTTCCGAGTTTTCGGCACCAATCGCTGAACCTAGCGGTCGCGCGTCGCACATCCGTTCAAGCAAGGACAGCGGCATCCAATGCCATCCCAGCCTCCGGAAAACCAGCCGGCAAGACGCAGCCTTCAGTATCGCGCACTGCAGAAGGCGAAAGCAAGGCTATTACGAGCTGGAGGCCTCACCCATTCCTAAAACCAGGACCAGACAACTTCGTGGTCGTGCTGAAGCCACGCCAAAATGTATTGCGGCACCAAGCTTTCTCGGAGAACCGCTGTGGAGCAGCCTTTACGGGCTACCTCGGACCCGAGTTGGCGAAGTCAATCATGGTTGTGCCTTCTCGTGAGCAAAACATCGTGTTGATCAACACCCCGAACCCAGCGGCGGTAGATCAGCTTCTCGGGGAATTTTCGGTGAACACTGAGGGTGGGGTGATCCCGCTCCAGGATACCTCCGACAAAACGGCGGCGATGTGTTCCATGGCGTCATCGTCGTCAGCACCTTACACACCACTGAATCGCTTCGAGAGCAGGTGCAATGGAGAGCTGGCACAATGGTCGAGGTGAGGGAATTCGGTTCCTCGGGACACCTTCGCCGGGAAGATGAAACCGCGTTTTGTACAATAACCGGCTTATTACGGTGCGCAAATACTACAGAACTATTCTAGCTTGCGGCCTGTGTGCGTACATCGGGCATCGAGCGGATGGATGTCACAACACGCAGCTCAACACGTGCAAACTCTGCGAACAAGAAGCCCCTTTTGCGAAGGGGGTGCGGGCTCCTCGCGAATGTATTCCGCGGTGCTTAATGTGTGGTGGGAAACGTGCAACAAACTCGCGAGAGTGTGTGACTAAATTCCGCACCCTTAAGGTGATCGCCCTGAAGGGTGAGAGGAAAAAATGGCAGCATATCCATGGAGTGAACGATGGAGAGTGGGGTGAAGCTTGCGTCCATCCATGCGTACGTCTGTGTGGCGCCCGTGCGTCCATCCGCCCGTCGGTGCATGCGTCTGCTCGTAGGTCCGCACGTCCATCTGTGCGTCAATCACTGCGTTCTTCCACGCATCCACTCTTGCGTCCGTCCATGCGTCCATCCGTCCGTGCAGTCATCCGTGCGTCCGTCCATGCATCCGTCTGTGTGTCCGTTTGTCCAACTAATCAACACTCCAAGTACCACCAACTCGCGTGTTTTCATCATATATTCGTCATATAGATGCACCGCTATCAAGTGGACATTTCAAGGACCGCAAAAGAGGAGGCACACGCACACTTTCTTATGGCTTGGGCTTCGTGTGTACTTCCCACCTTTAACTACCTCGAGTTCGTGGTATATACTAGTTCACTGTATTCATGGCACTGCGGCCGAACGCTCGCTAAACCTTTCTAAATCTAAGGAGGTTATGCCCAGCAAGTATAACGTAGCGACCCTTTTTTTATCAGATAGTGCTCAATGTACATGCCAATGGCTGCTGACGGGTAACGAGAGACAGGAGAATTCGCCTTTTCGTTAACGCACAAGCAGCGAATTTTTTATGGGCGAAGCTCTTTAAAGTGGCACCTATTCACCCCTCGTAGTCATATTTGTAGTCGTAGCGTGTCCCCTGTGTCACATTTTGACCTGCAAGGTGGTGCCGGTGGAGAATTCTCCTGTGATTTGTTCAATAATAAAACGTTCGTGGCGTGCGCGTTACCTAAAAGCCGAATGCTCCTGTCTCCCATTCCCCATTAGCAGCCTTTGGCATGTACATTGAGCACTATCTGACAAGAAATGGTTGCTGCGTTATACTCGCTGGGTGTTACCTCCTTTGTTTTAGAAAGGTTTAGCGAGCGTTTAGCCGCAGTGCCATGAATACAATGAACTGGTATGTACCATGAACTCGAGGTGGTCAAAGGTAGGAAGTAGATACGAAGCGCAAGCCGTAAGAAAGTAAAAGCCGAGTTCTCCTGTCCCTCATTTCCCATTAGCAGCCATTGGCAGTACATTGAACATCATCTGACAGGAAAAGGTTGCTACGTTATACTCGCTGCGCGTAACCTTCTTGGTTTTAGAAAGGTTTAACGAGCGTTGGTTAGCTGTGTCATGAATGCTTCAAACTAGTATATACCATGAACACGAGGTGATTAAACGTGGGAAGTAGACACAAAACGCAAGCCGTAAGAAAGTGTGCGAGTGCCACCTCTCGTTTAGTCCTTGGAATGTCCGCTGGATGGCGGTGCTTCTATATGGGGAATATATCATGAAAAGTGGCGAGATGGTGTTACTTAGAGTGTTCAATAGATGGACGAACAAAAACACAGACAGATGCATGAATGGACGCATGAACGGACGCAGGGGCGGATGCATGGACGAACGCAGGGACAAACGCACGAATGGACGCACGCGCGGACGGGTGGACTACGCATGGATGGTCACACAGACGGACGCATGGACGGACAGAAGCAAGGACGAATGGACGGACGAATTCTTTGCCCCACTTTTCATCATTAATTCCGTGGATATGCTGCCATTTATATTGTTCAACAACGCACAGATGAAATCTCCCACCGGCACCACCTTGGTGGAGAAAATGTAAGATTAGTTACACACTATGACTACTACTACTACTACTACTACTACGAGGGATGAACGGGTGCTGCTTTAAGGAGCTTCGCCCCTAAAAGAAGTCTGCAGCCAAGAATAAGAGCCGCTATCTTTGCCTCCCCGGCGAGACACCGAGCCGGGACGACAACACTGCGAAGCCTGCACAATCTGCTGGCAACGACAGTAAGGGGCCCCCGACACAGCCACCACCACAAGGCGACAAAAGAAAACTGTTGACGACGCCACCACGCGGCGAGGCCAGGACCTGGGCCAACGTTGCAAAACACGGAACGCAAGTGAGCGTTACGGGCAGGGCCGTCCCCCTTCTCCCCTGCGGCACACAATGCCAAGCAAACCAAGATAGGAGCTCTCGAGGGCAAAATTGAGATGTTGATAAAAAAAAGTAGCGCTCCTAGAATCCAAATCAAAAAAGCTAACCAATGCCTCCTCACCCGCAACTGAGGCTATGAAGTGTGAGCCCGTGGCCCCGACGGCAGCACTGAGCGCGGAAGCTGTACTTGAGGCTCGTCTAGAAGCCCGAATTGAGGCCCGTCTTAATGCATTAGAAAATGAAATTCCTGTGGCACTGACCTCTGCCATCGCCAAAATAACCGAGACAATCCCCACAATTATTGGCCAGCACTTGGCACAGTCGTCTTGTAGCGTTCGACGATCCCGTGGTCTGATTAAAGACGTGTCTGGGCGCTATCCCTAAACCTCACGTCACGCCTTAGAAAATGGTGCAGATGACGATGACAGCTGCACGCTTACAGGAATTCAGGACGCCACCATCGCCGCGAGTGCTGACTCTACAGCTGCGTCCTCACACCCGCTTTTAACTTCAATGACCATGGCAGGCAACTCTCAAGTTAGACGCTTTTCATATAACAAATCGGCCACTCCCATTCAAATCAGTCAATGGAACTTCCGGTGATTCTGTTCCCGTGCCAAGCGGGCTCACCTCCGGCCTTTTCTATCAATTCTCACTTCACATCCCACAGTGGTTGGCCAACAGGAGCCAGGGAGCAGCGCTAGCCTTCCACAATATTCCACGTTCCAGCAGGACCCCTCTTCCTGTATATTCGTGCACAAAAATTATACAGCGAACCAAGTGGACTTGGAACTTAGTACTCAATATTCCTTTGCGATGGTCACCCTGTTTCCGCTTAAGAAACGAGCCACACCATTACACATACTCAACAACTACTGCTCTCCAAAACTTAAAAATGTTTCTTTCGCAACACTCTTCAGTCGCACCCTGAAGGCTGTGGGCAGGTATCTTCTTGTGATCGTGGGCGATTTCAATGCTCACAGCACATTCTGGGGGTACGTGCGTGATGACAATCGTGGGCGCATGCTAGCGGAACTTGCGTCCACGCTGGGCCTCACTCTTCACACGGACCCTGCATACCCAACACAAGTGCGTAAATCCATGACTCGGGACACGTGTCCGGACCTTCCCTTAGCCAAAAACAATACACACGCAGACTAGGCCAATACCGAGGAAACGCTCGGCAGTGACAACTGCATACTCAACACAACCGTCAAAACCACACCACTGGCTAGACCCACGCCCAAGCACGCCGACCTGACTGGAGGAAGTTCCGGAAAAACTACACAAATCTGGCCCAGATTCACGAAACAGGTTACCACGTGTAGTCACAAGAATTGGTGACACACCTTCGTTCGATGGAAACTCAAGTTCAACTCTCAGAGGCTATGCTTGGGGTGGACAAGCACCTCTTTCGACTCTGGGAAGCGCGCCACAGCCTCGTCCATGGATGGCGCCACCAAAAACACAATTTGAAGCTCAAAATTCGCATTACCGAGCTCATCCAGCGAGCGGCTGAGTACGCGGCCCAGCTCGCCAAATCGACTTGGATGGAAGGTTGTAACACGGCTGCTAGACAAGTGTCCAGCCGGAAGACTTGGCGTCTCTTTCGCACCTTGATTGATCCGACCCTAATCAGAGACGAGACAAAAAGACATCTCCAACGGGTTATCAGGGCCTTCGATGGAGACACTTCGAAATTAGCTTGAAGACTCCACGATCAATACGTCTGTGTCTGAAGTGACATTCAAGGGCCAGCTTATTTGTATGCAGGTTCTGAGAACGCGGAGCTAGATCAACCGTTCTGGCTCCGTAACCTGAAGGCGGCCCGGGCTAAAGTGAAGAGAGTAATGGCACCAAGGAGAGACAGAGTAACAGTGAAATTACTTGCCGATCTCTCCGACCAAGCGTACGACATCTCGCGTACATTAACACTATCTGGCCTGGGGAGATAGCCCTCCGAATAGTATGGAAGACGGCCCAGGTCACTTTTATTCCAAAAACTGGCAAAGCCATAAACACAGATAACCTTCGCCCCATCTCTCGCACGTATTGTGCGGGAAAGCTGATGGAGACTATGGTGCGAAATCGGCTATCCGAGCTTTTCGAGAACGAACAGCTGTTTGATGACATTATGTTAGAGTTGCGCCCGCACCTGTCCGCACAGGATGTCTTGCTTCAACTGGACCGTCAAATTCTAAATCCTATCTACTACTCTCTCAATGACAAGGCCGTACTCACCCTCGACTTGGAGGGAGCTTTCGACAATGTCATAGATGACATCAATCTGACGCACCTTTGCCAAACCGACTGTGGAAACGACCCATTTCGATACATTAGACAATTCCTCTCTCACCGACAGTCATACATTCGAATACAAAATTAAGAACATGGCGCCAACCAATTAGGAAAGAAAGGTACCCCACAAGGTGCGGTCCTCTCACCCCTACTGTTCAGTCTGGCTATGATGAACCTACCGGCTCAGCTGAAGAACGCTGAAGGCATACAACACGCACTTTATGCCGACGACATTCCTATATGAGCTAAACACGGATTGGTAGGAGTCAGAGAAGCCAACCTGCAGCAAGCAGTGGAGATCGTGGATGCCTACGCCCGCCGCTGCGGCGTTCAATGCTCCCCGACCAATTTGGAATTTGTGTGCATTCGCTCCTCGCCAAAGTGCACTACCAAAATTGCGAAGCGAACAGTTCAATTCGGACAGTTCCAGATAACAATGAACACGACAGTTCAAAGCGTACAGTTCCAGAACACGATGAGATCAGAGTACTGGGTCTATTTATTCACAAACATCGCCGAGTCGATACAACATAGACAAAACTGTGTAAGGTTGGGGGACCAGGTGGACCGTATGGTCCGCCGGGTTTACAACAAGCAGGGGAAGTTACGATACAGAGAGGCCTTGCGGCTGGCGCATTCATTTCGTAACCAGTCGAGTCCTCTACGCTGCTCCTTACCTCCACCTGCACAAGTTTGACGAGAACTTCCTTGAAGTGATCCTCAGGAGGATGTACAAGCTTGCCCTCTACCTCTCAATAACCATGCTCAACCAGCGCCTTATGGGCCTGTGGATGGTAAACACTTTCGCAGAGCTCCGAGAGGCACACTTGACCAATCGATACACGAGACTTTCAAAGAATCTGTCGGGTCACCGCCTACTAGCCTGACTACACATTCACCATCCAACAGAGACGGAGGAGCGCGTACGCACTGCAGAAGTCTGGAGATATGCCCTGCACGTGCCCCTCTTCCGGCCTGGAACCCCAGCTCTCTCAAAACCAGCGTCTAGCGGCGGGGAGCGACAAAGGGATTAGAAGAGGGTCCGTGAGCCAATGTCCCCACAAGGGATTTTTCCGGGCCGGCTTGTTTCGCGAGACGGCGAAGCAAACCGACCGCACAGGTCATGTCTTCAAGTTTGTACACCTTGGCTGCCCTTCCAGGGAAAGACGGAAGAAGCAACCCAACCGCCAAATTGTTCCGGGAGAGAACCCCCAATTCCCCTCTCCTCAGAGCATTGCGTCAAAAGGTGCAATAGCTATTCGGCGGACCGCGTGTTACTGACTGATGCCCTGTGGGCAGTGTCTTGTGTGTGTGATTGGCGTTCCACAGTCAAGGAGGAGGAGCCCTACAGGGTTTATAACGACGCCGCAAAGTGCGGGATGTTGCTCTGAACCATGTGACGGTTCAACCACCGCGCTCGTGGTTTGTGACACCCCTAAGCTTTCTATGCTTTAAATAAGTGTAAATAGTGCCATAAAACTGTTTGCTTTTTGTATCCTCATCTTGTCAGCGTTCGTTTTCTCAACCCGAAGTTACGCCACGCTACCACAAAAGACCGGGTAGACGCCGGTCGGCAACAACGGGTGCTTAGCGCAGGGATTCAGAGCGACTACTGGTGAACAGCGCAAAGATCTGCAACAACTGGTGGCACCGGTGGGACACGAAACTACAAGTGACAACAACAGTCAGCCCACGAAAGCCAGCTGGCTCGAGACATGGATCACGTATGGGTGAGTGCTTGTCTTTTGCTTTGAATGAACCAAGTTCTAAAAGAAGGTAAATTTTAGAACTTGTAGTTAACTTTGCCGAAAGACTCAGTTTATTCATTTGAGGAAATTATTTTTGGATGTAGGGAGCACTCAGTACGATCATGGACTTACGGGAGCTGCAGAAGTTAGACTTGTTGCTGTTGTGTGAGGAATTTGGGATCAATACGAAGGGTTTGGGACGAAAACCCATAATCATTCAAGCAATTAATGATTGGGGGCTGTTGATGAGGAAATAGGCGAAGAATGGAACCTCGTCATAGAAAGAAAGTCAAGAGCAGCTCAGATGGAAGGAAAGGGAGAAGACAAAAAACTAGACTTAACGATAAAGTTCTTGAACAAAGCTATGGAGTTGAGTTAGAGGTTTGGAGCACAGCGAGGAGTACTTCTTCTCGACAATGATGCAGAGTTCGAGATGTATAGGTACATGCAGCCATATGAGGTATCATGGGATAAGGGACTGTATCTCAGACTCTTTGAGCGAAAGTGTAGGCAACTGAGGTGTGAGCGAGGCACCTGTTCTCAGAAGCTATTCGCGGCTCTGCCCTGCGAGGCAGCGGATGTTGTTGCGCGACTCAGCGAGCAAGACGTGAACAACTATGAAGTTGTGAAAGCAGAGCTATTCAGGAGATTTGGAACTTCTATTAACAAAAAGAAAGACTCAGACTGGAGTCTGAAAGCGAAGCGCGTCACAGAGCGCCGGAAGTTGAGGCGCGTCATAAAGCGCTAGAACCAGAGATTATGCCAATAAAAGGCCCGCGTGTTCTAGAATCCATCAAGGTAGAGTATGCTGAGAACGAGGCCATGGCTGGTCTGGCAGTAGGGACTATGTCGCGAGGACGTTCCTTGCGTGGATGAGCAAGGTTGCAGCAGCCCTAGCGGGCCAAGTATGGAGCTGGAAACCTTCTTCGTGCCTCAAGGGGGTGTTTGGACATCGACAAATGTAAGCATGGTTAGTTCAATGGCTATTCAGAGCAAGAACGCGATGCTTCGAGAGTGCAGCGATGCCGTCTGAGAGGGCCCAGTTAATGATTTTATCAGTGTTAACAAATATAATTTTGGCCCGAAAGTCCGTCGTGACACAGAGTTTAAAATGTTTGAGCGTGATGGAAGACCTGGCACCAGCTCCAAAGAGCTTTCCAACTTCTGAGGTCCCGACGCGTCATAATGATGACATCGAGAGAAAGAAGGTACGCAAACATCGCCGACGAAGAAAGAAGCAGAAGCGTACCGCACTGTGTAAGCCTAGGGCAGGTCCCACTCTGTCCCGACAGAGACGAAAGGCTATGCCATTAATCCGTTTCAAGAAACGTCAATGGTGGCATTCATGGAGGCAAAAGCGGCGAGTCAGGTGTAAAGGGGGAAACAAGCTGCGTTACCCCAACGAAACGCGCAGTTTAGTTCGATGACTTCGGGAAAGTGGCCTTGCCCGACGGGTCAAAGTCGAAAGGGCAGGGTGGCTAAATACCGCGTAGGCGAAAACACAAAAAGAAAATGGCGCAGGTTTCATCCCTGCTTCTGGCGTCTCTTTCCCATTCCTGAGGAAAGCCGGCCGAAGTGCAGAATGAGGCGTGAAAGCAGGACACAGACTAACATTCGTTCGTTTTGTAGCCTCTTGCGTGCTCGAAAACTGCCGGGACCGCGACCCCATTATGTGCGATTCAGGCGAATCTAGTGTAGAAAAGGGGGCATGGTCAGTTTGAGTAATTGTTGCACGAGCGTGCTAAGTATGGTTATTCAGTGGAACATTGGAGATTCATGTTCGAGTCGTTTTAATTCTATATAGGGTACAAGATTTAATGTAAAATTTACAGATGTAATACCGCCGAACTGGAAGTAATTTAATCATTAGGGCGAATATGTGCGGAATGTGAAAGCTGGAAAATTGTGTTATTTTTCCAGTATTTTCAAGGGTAAAGAGTAGTGTCGTATACATTCACTGTCATGTGTATGTGACGTGAGTGAGTATTTCAAGTAGCAAGATGTTAGCGTAGACCAAACAATTTTGTACATTAAGCTTGGCGCGACACAGTGGAGTTGTCGTTGCATGCTGTGAGAATTGAGAGCCATTGGTGCACGGTTTTAGCAAAAACATGTGCGATTGTTATGAGGTGCTTTCAGGTGTTTTTACCTACGGTTATTTTTGTGTTGTACACGGTGTGTTACAACGTAACGTAAGAAACAAAAACTGTGAGGGATTAGACGTGTGGTTGACAGCCCTTTCTATTTTGCAACGCTGTAGAAATGAGTCACTGAAGCGGTCAGGAGAGCCCAGTGAGTTTTACTCAGAGTCATTAGCATAGGCATGCTACTTTAGCTGAACGAACCTTCTAGAAGGCAGTGTTTGTTCTTTCTATGTTATTGTTCGTCTTTGAAGAATGATCAATCGAATGATCATACGATCACAATATAAAGCTTTCCCTAAACGTTTAGGTAGACCATCGCCTCTAGGTCACAGTGTAGGTCAGGGTTTTGGGATGCTGGTGAGCTTAATGTCTTGTAGATGTTTATTAGCGGCCGTAGACAAAGAAATATGTTAGGACATTTGTAGCACTCGCGGATTCCGAGTTAGTTCAGCGGTCGCGTACTTGACCGACACTCTCAGCGGGACAGAATCGATTAAATTGGTCAGTGCATAAAAGGAACAGGCAGCCTTCTTAAAAGCAAAAGGGCAGTGATGATCGTCGTACGGTTTCGAGAGTTCCCTATTACGACCGAGAATTAACGGTTCAGTGTTATGCGAGAGCTAAAGGTCTAAGTGCAGTTCTATGTAAGGATGACAGTGATAACGAGTATGATGCGATCTACTTGAGCCAGAGGTTGGGCTCTCGAGAGATGACGTACTGCACTTCAGGAAAAGAATGCACTTGCATTGTGTAGGTCATTCATCAGTTCCAGTGTTACCTCAGAAGTGCTAAACTTAAAACAGAGACCAACCATTGTCCCCTTACGTGGCTGCGAACCGTGACATTGAAGAACAGTCGTCTTTTGAGGTGGAGTTTGAATCTTCAGAAAATATCAGTTTGACATTAAGTATGAGAAGGGCAATTTGAATCGAGACACTCACGCGCTAAGCCGCTCTTTTTAAGCAATCTAGGGGCGCTCTTGAAGTATCAAAATTGATATTTTCGTTTTTTTGTGCATCTTATTATGTGAAACGTGTAAGGTAGCACGTCTGCTTTCTCAGCCCAAGTTACTCCTAAGAGTTTTGAGTGTGAGCATTTTGTTAGAGCCAGTGAGAAAAACAGGTTTGCCATCTCTTTTTGGCTTTGTTTGTTCGAAAGAGGAGAAGTGTTTGTGTTCAGAAGAAGGAAAAGAAAAGAAAATTGAGCACCGCAACTGTCTGCATCAGGGTGCGACACCTCAGCAGTAGCTCACAAGGGATGGGGGTGAGAAGAGCTTAAAAGGATGAGAATAAAGGTGCAGAGAAAGAAAAATGAGGGAAGCCAGAGAAAGCCACGACAAATTGAGGGGATAGTAGAGATAGGAAAGATGAAAACATCATCACAGGAATCCGAGGACGGGGCACCACTTGCGAGAGCTCTTGTTGACGTCAGGAGATGGCGTAGAGCAAGTCCAGTCAGTCAGAGCTACACTGTCGTCGGAGATCGGCGTCAGAAGATGACGTAGGGCGAGCCGAGTCGGCCAGAGCTACGCTGACGCCGGAGATCGCGAGGGCACAACCAGGGGGCCGAGTGCTTGCTGGTGCATGTGGTCGAGTTTCAGAGACGCTGTCGAAGTTTTCGGCAATTACTCAGGCAATGCGACAAGCGAATGTGAGTTCCTGGCATTCAACTACGGACCCTTTTGTCGTCCTTTCGAGCAGCATCGGTGACTGCTGCCCACCGTGACTCATCTGTCGAGGGGAAAGTTGTTATGACCGTCGTCGCTAGGCGCTTTCCTGTCGCTGAGAAACATAGCCGGGCAGCGCGCCCACGCCTGAAACACCAGTTCTCTCGGAACCAGCGTGCAGCGGCGGGGAGCGACCAAGGGATTAGAAGACGGTCCGTGATACAATGTCCCCACAAGCATTTCCTCTGGGCTGGCTTGTTTAGCGAGACGGCGAAGCAGACGTCTTCGCGATTCAAGTGCCTACACCTTGGCTGCCCTTCCAGGGAAAGATGGAAGAAGCAACCCAACCGCCAAATTGTTCCGGGAGAGAACCCCATTCCCCTCTCCTCAAAGCACTGCGTCAAGAGGTGCAATAACTATTCGGCGGACCATGTGTTACTGACTGATGCACTGTGTACGGTGTCTTGTGTTTGTGATTGTCGTTACACAATCAAGGAGGAGGAGCCCAACAGGGTTTATAACGATGCTGCAAAGTGCGGGACGTTGCTCTTATTAATGTAACGGTTCAACCACCATGCTCGTGGTTTGTGAAACCGCGAACCTTTCTATGCTGTAAATAAGTGTAAATAGTGCCATAAACCTGTTTATTTTTTGTATCCTCATCTTGTCAGCGTTCGTTTCGTCAACCCGAAGTTACGCCACGCTACTACAAAAGACCGGGCAGACCCCGGTCGGCAACAACGTGTGCTCATCGCTGGGATTCGGAGCGACTACTGGTTAACACCGGAGAGATCCGCAACAGTGCTGAGAGCCTTCGAAGATGCCTTCAAGGTTTTATGAATTTTTTTGGGCCAACGTAAAGACGACGCTGAAAAAGACGGTATGGTGACCTGCTCTTCTAGGATATTCAAAGTGTGATTTCCTTGCGTTGTAGGGGTCCGTAGCGTGTTTTCCGAGGTCAGTGTGATTGACTCAGACCTGAGGTCGATGACATCGCCGTGTTCACTTAGAAAGTCTAACCCAAGTATCACATTCCTAGAGCAATTTCGTAAGATTACAAAGCTCGCAGAATAAAACAGGTAATTGATTTTGACTCTTGCTGCGCAGACTCCAGTCGGCGTTATTAAGTGACCTTCAGCGGTCCGAATGTCGCGGTCTTGCATGCAGTCGTCATTTTTTTCAACTTCGTCGCGAAAGGCCCACTGACGACGAAATAGTCAGCTTCAGTATCGACGAGAGCAGTGATGTGGTGGCCGTCAAATATTACGTTGAAGTCGCTGGTTCATTGTCGGGCGTTGCAGTTGGGTTGTGGCGTCAGATCACGACTACACCTACATGTTCCGCTGCTTCCACGTTGCATCGTGACGTCTTCATGTTGCGAAAGTTCGACGTCAAGACCTATTTTGTCTTGCAGTAGGTGCTTTCGATTTTGTTGCGGCGTCGTTGTCGTCATCGGCGGTGGAGGATCTTCAGTAGTTCGTCGTACAACAACCGCACCTCCATCGGTTGTTGCCCTTCGTCATCAGGGTAGGGGCTCGGAAATTGGCCCCAAGCAGGGCCAATGTAGTGCCCACTGTGCAGTGAGGCGTAGCGGCCTGATGCCGGCGAACGATAAGGTTGTCGGGGTGTCGACTGCGCTCCCGCGAGGTAGTCGGCGATATCATGCGGTCATTCACCACGTTGTGGATACGGCGCCTTGATGTCGAAGCCTCGTAGGCCCATCTCTCGGTACTGGCAATTGCGGTAGGTGTTGCCGACCTCGCCGCAGTGGCAGCAGAGCAGGTGGCTGTCAGGTCTGGTGCATGCCAAACATAGGTTTTCTTCGGAGCACTGCGCTGTGCCGCTGGCGAAAGGTAGGACGTCGGTGGTGGGGGTGGTCGCGGTGCCGTCTAGCGACGAAAGTGCGACAGGGCAACGCCCTGGCGTGGAAGTGGAGGAGGGGCGTGATGGCGAGCTGCCGTAGCATAGCTCTTTACTTACAGCTGCGGCTCTGGCGACTGAGAAACGCTCAGCGATATCTCGATCTCCTGACGTACGACCTCTGCGCTGGAGCTCACGCGGGGCGGCGCTGAAAGAAGAAATTTTCTCAAATTTTCTAGCACGATTTCTCGGATCGTCGCACGCAAGTCGGCAGTTTCTAGCACTTATATGTCGGCGCAACTTGCACACGAGAAGCTACGGTTGTATTGCGATCTCCACATCTCGAGCGCCTTCGCTATCGTAGACGCTTTCTCGATGAACTCCGCGACCGTCTTTGGGGGGCTCCTGACCAGCTCGGCGAAGAGTTCTTGGTTGACTACTCGCATTAGCACATGGACCTTCCTCTCCTTGCACACGTCGGGGTCGGCATGGCGGAAGAGGCGGATCATTTCTTCCGTAAAAATGATGACATTTTTTGGGGCAGCTGCACTCGGGTCTCCAGCAACGCAGCGGCCTTCTTTTTGCGAGCGACCTTGCTGAACGTTTGCGGGAATGCGCCGCAGAAAAGATTCCTCGTTTGAAGGGCAGACTCCCGATTTTCGAACCTCGTCCTTGCCGCGTCTTTCAGATAATAGTAGACGCGACAGAGCTTCTCTTCAGCGTCCCAGTGGTTGAGGGCGGCCACTCTGTCGTAGGTCTCTAGCCAGGTTTCTGAGACTTGAAACATTGACCCATGGAAAATCGGTTGTTACCTGGACTGCTGCATGACGATCACGGGCTGTGGCGCAGCAGTCGTCATCGTTGCCGTGCTCGAGCTAATGGTCTTGGTCTTCTGAGCCTTGTCTTCTAGAGGCCCGTACACCGAAGATAAACCCTGCGGCCTGCGGCTTGTTGGGTGCCCCTGAATGGCATCGGTGTGTTCTTCGCGACGTGGGCTGGGTTAACGGCATGATGGGGGTGTCCGGTACATGAACGAAGCAATGCCTCCACCAGATGTCACTCCACCAGCATCTCCACCAGACGTCATGGGGTCGAGCTGTGAACGAAGGGAGCAGACTCCACGTCGAAGAATAAACTGTTTATTCAGGCCAAGCTTGGGGCCACGCAAAAGGAAAGTAAGGCACTGGCACTGATAGTGGTGAACAGAGCGTCGGCCGTCGTTCAACTGACAAGTGGCGAAGCGCGTTGGCATCTATACACTTTCATCGAACATTCCTGCATGATCGCTAGCGGCGACGTAGGTTCCAGAATGATCTGAAAGGTTCACTAAGTGGGCCTGATCTTAACAAAACAATCTACCACAGCCTCGAAGCTTCCCTAACACCGTCGGCGCAGTTTGCGCTGAACAAAGTGTAACGGGGCGATAATAAAACTCCAGAGAAGGAACGTGGCATTATAGAAACGTTTAGTATTTTGATCATGCCCTGAAAAGAATACATTGCTGCGGACCACATCAGCGCCTACATTCTGGCAAGAAGCAATCTTTTGCAGTACTTACGTCCCTGAAGGCTCAGTCATAATTGGTTGTGGTCACGCGTTTCACATAATCTTTTTACCGCCATAAAATCTCGCTGAAGAATGATGCTTTCTTTTGTTTGTTCGACATTTTACAGTGGCGCGAACTGGTAGTGTGAAAAAAGAGAAAACTGTCTAACTATAGAACATGCGGCAGACGCGTTGGCTGTTTCACTGCATGCGGCCTCTGAGCAAATTGAAATTCGAACTCCAGGAGGTTTGTCGTTATGCTAAAGCTTCCTTCTCGCCTCTGTCAGTCACCCACTTTTTGAAGACGAGCGTCTTTTTTAGCATATTTCATCACATACATATGTCATCTTTCTAAAAGGACAATGTTTCAACTAATTTTATGTACACCAATGTTTGTTTTTAACAACGTGTTTGTTGAATATGTATGTTTCTTACAGACTTTTTTTGCTTTTCCTCCTATTGCTTTGGTTTGTGTATTGATATTCTACTACTGCAACAAATAAGAATTCTGAATAATATTTGCTGCTGCTGTTATTGTTCTGGGAGGTGGGTGTAGTCAAGTTGCCTACATGCAGCGTTTATCCCACTATCCTTGTTGTTTAAACATGTTTTGATCTATTTGGCAATAAAGTTTACTTCACTTTACAATAGTTTTGGTCTGGATGTCGTTCGACTTGTTTTTGTGTCACCAGTATTGTATAAAATACAACCTCATCCGTAGCGACAACTAATATTGATCTGGCTTGAGCATTCATACTTTTGCGTATTGTCGACTAAAAGGAAATATTGTGGGTATCTGTAGCACAACCTCAACACGTCAATATCTGTGGCGTTTTTATTTATACTCTAAAAGGCATACAAAAGTAATTCCACGAAACACAGCATTTATTACCTTACGCTGACGCTATGCACAAAAAAGCAGGTATTTCCTGCGCTTTTCACGATACGGTGGTGGCGCCAACTAGTCGCATTGAATCCTACAAATTATAGCCTCATAAAGCGTTCTCTCTACAATGGAGGTCATTATGTCGTTTTTGAAGCCAGATGGCACTCATTTCTCACGCAGCGCCTCCAGAATACCACTCGTGGATATTCCGGTGATGAATATCAAATAAACGTATTATGTACTTCCTCTATACTTAAGACTATCGTTTTTCGACGACATTTGCAGTAAAACCTGCAAATATGAGTCCTTTTTTTGTACGTGCTACAAGTGTGGCGGTGTTCAAGAAACGCCACATTGGCGCCTTGCCTTTCCATCACCGTTTAGATCAGGACGTGGCAGGTGTGTGTTTTTTTAGTAACAGTGTGATCAGTGCACTAAACTGAACCGCAACTATAGGTCCGTTTGGTTCGCCAGCGCAACCTGATTGATTTCGCGAGGTGCGGCGTTCGTTTCTGCGAAACTCGCAGCTCCGAAACTCGTCATCCGTCCAATCAGGAGACGTGCAGCGCTGGTTTACGATTCTACTGCACCACCTGCAGTGACGGTGCCGGCCTGCTAAAGTCGTGCGTGTGCGCACTAGTAGCTGAGCAGACGAGGCAGCGACCAGGCGCAGACTACGTACACACGTCTAATGAGGTGTCGTATTTGCCAAAGTGCTTGCACTTCATGAACTACCCAGATGTTTAATTGCCACCTGTCAATGTTAGGTTGACGGGGAAAATTAGGCGACCTACAATGAGGCCACATTTGTTTATGGTGTCGTGCTGTGCCTTCAACAGTGAACTGGCACTGCTAAATTTTTAAAATTTTCGTACACTGCCGTAAACTGGCTCCACTTGGCACAGATAAATCGAACGAACACAGTGGTTTTAGGTGCATCAATTTATGCTTCGCAGACGCTTTGAGTTCTGCCAGAGCCAGTAATGCACCTAGTAGTAGGCGAGAGAACTGCAGGCACAAAATCTCCCGAAATTCCAATTTAGGACCGTCGTTTTTTTCCTTTTTCATGTCGGTTTTCCTATGCTGAATGAGTTTCGGCTGAATGCCTTTATCAGTGTTACTGTTGCTCAACATATCTGCTTATTTCTCAAACCACACACTGCGTGAAGAAAAAAGATACATCAACAATTACAAATAACTCTTATGGGAGTGTTAAGCACAACTGATGAGGTGTTTTTCTTTTGGGATGCCTTGAGCCAAGAAACTTCTAATGTGCAGTTCTATACCACGCTTCGAGTCGCGTCGCTGGTGAGGACTATTTCGCGCCAACCAACTCATATGAATCGAAGCAGACGGAGCACAGTGTGACTGTGGCGCTAAGCGGCAGACCACGGAAGGTAACGCGCGTTCCACAACAGCTTTTGTTGACTTTATTTGAATGTGTCGCACGGGATCTTTTAATCGCGATCAGTATTGATCTGGATTTACTGATCCAGATTAGGTGATGCTACACGGTCACTTTTAAATATGATCAGTGGTGGTCGGGATCAAGACAATCGCGATTCGCGCATCGCGATCTGCCTGAGAGATCGCGATTTTGCTGTCGTCTACACCCCCTAGCGGAGCTTGTTGAAAGCGCAATGAATAAATAAAATTGAGCATAGTTTTATAAAAACACCTAAAAACAGCTTAATGATTATTAAATGGCAAATGCTAAACTGTCTAAATTGAAACAGTATTTGAAGTATTGCATAATATTGTCACGTTAAAGAGACAGGAGACGTTTTTAAGGCGTCCTCACAAAAGTGCGAAGAGCGGTCGGCTCAGCGCAGCCAAAAACAGAACAATGGCACGAGGGGGAACTGCCACTTCGTCTGCCTCTTTTGCGCTGGCAGCTCAAGCGCGCGGCACTGCCCCTCCTCCCTGAAGAGCATCGCCTCGATGCTAAACGAAGCGTGTATCGTAAAAAAAAAAAAACATTGTCACAGTGTGTGGTACGGTTTTAACCGCACCACGTGCACAATCTCGGGTCGTAGCTGTCGGCGTCGGGGTGGTTGGCTTCCGTCCGGAAGGACTTCGTAATTGACGTCGCTCACTTGTCGTAGCACTTTGTACGGGCCAAAATACCGACTGAGAAGCTTCTCAGAGAGACCTTTGCAGCGCACAGGGGTCCAAACCAACACCTGGTCACCTGGTTTATAATCGACTTGTCTGTGGCAGCGGTTGTAGCGCTGTGCATCGACGCCTTGTTGTTTCTTGATGTTTACACGGGCTAGTTGACGTGCTTCCTCGGCTCGTTGCACGAAACACTCAGCATCTTCGTCGAGATTCTCGATGTTGTCAATGTCGCATGGGAGCATTGCGTCCAACATCGTCTGAACGTCCCGACCGTATAGAAGACGAAACGGAGTGAATCGTGTGGTCTCTTGCGTAGCGGTATTATACGCGAATGTTACGTAAGGCAGTATTTCATCCCACGTCTTGTGCTGTACGTCTATGTACATAGACAGCATATCAGTCATCGTTTTGTTAAGCCGCTCGGTCAGTCCATTTGTCTGAGGGTGATACGCTGTTGTCTTGCGATGCGTGGAGTAACTTAACTGAAAAACTTGTTCAAGGAGCCTTGCTGTAAACGCTGTTCCTCGGTCTGTGATGACACAGGATGGAGCACCGTGGCGTAATACAATTCTCTCGATGAAAAACTGAGCAACTTCACAAGCCGTGCTTTTAGGAAGCGCCTTAGTTTCAGCATAGCGGGTTAGATAATCTGTAGCGACGATTATCCACTTGTTGCCGGAAGATGACAAGGGAAACGGACCCAGGAGGTCCATGCCGACTTGATCGAAGGGTGTTCTGGGTGGCTCGATAGGGTGAAGTAATCCCGCAGGCTTAACAGATGGGGATTTTCGGCGCTGGCATTCGCGGCAGGCTTGAACGTACTGTTTAACGCAAGCGGCAAGTTTCGGCCAGTAGTAAGACTTTCGTACCCTAGCGATGGTTCGGGTGATGCCCAGATGGCCCGATGGAGGCTCGTTGTGGCAGGCAAATAGAATTTCCTCACGCAGCTCTGCGGGGACGACCAACAGGTAAGTTTTGTTGCTGGCGGCTGCGTTCTTCTTGTACAACACGCCCTGTCGTAAGCAGAAGGATGACAATCCGCGAGTTATATGCTGGGGCAGTGATACGTTGCGGCCCTCTAGATGTTCAATGATAGGTCGCAATTGAGCATCTGCTCGCTGCCGTAAAGCCAAGTCTGTTACGCTTACGGAGCCAAGGAAAGGGCAGTCCTCTTCGAAGCTCTGAGCGGCAGGCTCAACTGGCGCGCGTGACAACGTGTCCGCATCTTCGTGTGCACGACCGGACTTGTACACGATAGTGACGTCGTACTCCTGCAGACGTAGGCTCCACCTTGCCAGTCGTCCGGAGGGGTCTCTGAGGTTCGTAAGCCAGCACAGCGAGTGATGATCCGTCACTACTCTGAATGGACGGCCGTAAAGGTAAGGTCGAAACTTAGCAATTGCCCACACGACAGCAAGGCACTCCTTCTCCGTGGTACTGTAGTTTGACTCCGGGCGTGTTAGGGTTCGGCTTGCGTAGGCGATGACCTTTTCAATTCCCTCCTGCCGTTGGACGAGTACCGCGCCCAGACCGACGTTACTGGCGTCGGTATGAATTTCTGTTTCGGCTTCCTCGTCGAAATGTCCAAGAACAGGTGGTGATGCCAGGCGAAGCCGAAGCTCTGTGAATGCTGATTCTTGTTCAGCACTCCAAACGAACGGCGTATCGTCTCTAGTGAGTCTAGTTAATGGTTCGGCAATTTTCGAAAAATTGCCTATAAAGCGCCGGTAGTACGCGCATAGACCAAGAAACCGCCGCACACTTTTCTTATCGGCAGGAGTCGGGAAGGCTGCGACAGCGGCGGTTTTCTCAGGGTCAGGACGGACGCCTTCTGCACTTACGACATGTCCAAGGAACTTTAGTTCTTCGTAACCGAAATGGCATTTTTGCGGCTTTAACGTAAGGTTAGCCGTCCGAATCGCCTCAAGTACTTGTCGTAGTCGCTTCAGATGTTCGGAGAAGCTGGTTGAAAACACGACCACATCATCCAAGTACACAAGGCAGCTTTGCCATTTTAAGTCAGTCAACACAGTGTCCATCATGCGTTGGAAGGTAGCTGGCGCAGAGCAGAGTCCGAACGGTAGCACCCGAAATTCGTAGAGGCCATCCGGCGTGACAAAGGCGGTTTTTTTCGCGGTCGCGCTCATCAACCTCAATTTGCCAGTAGCCACTCTTTAAATCCAGGGAAGAAAAATACTTCGCTCGTCGTAGTCGGTCAAGCGAGTCATCAATACGCGGCAGCGGATAAACATCTTTTTTTGTGACGTTGTTGAGCTTTCTGTAATCTACACAGAAGCGAAGCGTACCGTCCTTCTTCTTAACCAGAACGACCGGTGAGGACCAGGGACTGTTCGAAGGCTGGATAACGCCGTCGTCGATCATTTCTTTCACTTGCTGCTTGATAGCTGCGCGTTCTGTCGGCGAGACGCGGTATGGCTGTTGGTGAATAGGTCTTGCGTCGTCGTAAGTGATTATCCTGTGCTGTGTAATTGGCGTCTGACTCACTTTAGACGACTGAGCAAAGCACGCCCTGAATTCAAACAATAGCTCTCGCAAGGCCCTCTGGTTCTCTTCTGGCAGTGCACTGTTCATGTCAACATCTATTACGGTTTGTCCATTGCGGCTACTGTCTTCACAGGCAAAACACTCAATGACGTCCTCCAAGGCTTCAGCGTAGGCGACCGCAGTGCCCCGGAAAAGGTGACGATGCTCATTGGTGAAATTTGTAATCATGACCTCGGCTGTACCGTTCCGAATGTCAATGATGCCTCGTGCCACAGAAATTCCAAGCGCCAGCAGCAGGGAGACGTTGCACTCTGCCACTGTTTCACCGTCACTGGTTCCTTCGGAAGTCACCTGAATTAGGATACTTGCACGAGGTGGTATTGTGACACTGTCGTCGGAAACACGGAGAGCGGTTGTACGGCGGTTGGAGTCCCTTGACGTAGCGTTGACTGTCGAAAAGGAGATGCAGCGTCGCCGTAGGTCGATTACGGCGCCATATTCCCGAAGAAAATCGAGGCCGAGAATTAATTCGCGGGAGCAGTCACGTAGCACGATGGAGCTGACCAAAAACGTGCAGCCTCGTATTTGTAGCCTGGACGTGCACAAACCAACCGGCGTTACAACATGTCCGCCAGCTGTACGTACATGCGATCCTGTCCAAGGCATTATCACTTTCTTCAAGGTACGTGCCAATTGTCCGCTAATAATCGAGTAGTCAGCACCAGTGTCTATTAAGGCAGTTAAATTGCGACCGTCGAGCAGCACAGGTATGTCCATTGAAAAGTCGCTCAGCTGGGATACAGGCGCCGGCGTAGTCGAATTTCCGTTGGTCCGATGTCGCGTCGATTGGAGGGCGAGGTCTTCATCACGTCGAGAATCAGCGGCCTCGCCTCGAAAGGTCGCTGGCGTTAGTTTTCCAGGCGAGGGCTCGGAGACCGTCCTTGCGGCCTTCGATTTCCGTTGCCTGAATAAGATGACGACCGCGGTGACGGTGAGCGCGACTGACGCCTGAGTGGGACGTTCTGCCGAGCGATAAAATCTTCAATTTCTGGTGGTCTCTGTCCAAACCGGGGGCGGGGTGAATTGGCAGGAAAACCCTGCAGCCCAAGTCGGCGGTACTGGCAGTCTCGGTAGAGGTGACCCGCTTCACCGCAGTGGTAGCAAAGCGGTCGTCGGTCGGGCATGCGCCATATGTCGGATTTACGCATGACGGGTCGAGTGTCTGCAAAATAAGGGACCACCTGTGCGGACTGCAGTGTGGCGTACGGGGTTGCGGCTGGTAGTGGGACTGGTGCAGGTGCGTTGTGTTCGAACGTGTCGGTATAAGTGGTGCGCTGGAAACCACTCACTGGGGATGGTGTCGTGGACGACGGAACGGTGCGTCTCAATACGTCTGCGTAGGTCACCCCTAGAGGTTCACTTGAAGTTGCGAACGCCTGAAGTGGTGCAGCAACCTGCGTTGGTGTCTCGCGGCGAGGTGTGCCGAGCGCATGCTGAACTTCGTCACGTATGATGGTGGCGATGCAATTCGTGGAAGGCTGCTGCTGCGCCTGGTTCAGCTGTTGCAGCTGTTGTAGCTCGTCGCGAACAACCGAACGTATCAGCTCGCGAAGCGCTCCCACGTCGGTCGGGAACGAGCCTAGCCCGGTGGTATAGGTAGCATTCACTTGCCGATCGTACTGGTTCCGCTGCTGCAGCGCCTTTTCCATGGCGACGGCTTCAGTGAGGAACTCCGCGACCGTTCTAGGCGGACTACGAATGAGTCCAGCGAAGAGCTGCTCTTTCACACCTCGCATCAAGTGTCGCAGCTTCTTGTCTTCCGGCATGGTTGGATCGGCGCGAGTGAACAGATGAACCATATCCTCCACGTATGTAGCCACACCTTCATTAGGCATCTGCATGCGGGACTGGAGGGCCCTTTCAGCGCGCTCTCGACGATCGAGACTCGAGTACGTTTCGCGGAGCCTGTGACAGAACTCATGCCACGACGTTAGGAGGCCCTTGCGGTTCTGGAACCATGTGCGAGCACCATCCAGAAGACTAAAGTACACATTCTTGAGCTTCGCTACTTCGTCCCACCCGTTGAAATCCGCTACGTACTCGTACTCAGCCAGCCAATCTTCCACATCTTCATAGAGGCCACCACGAAAGGGACTCGGAACACGTGGTTTTTGTAGCGTGTAATGAGTGGGTGCAGCTGCGGGTGCAGCGGTTGGAGCAGCGGCGGCTCCAGCGGTAGGGGAAGCGGTGACAGCAACAGTATTCTCCATACCAGTCGACGTACTTGTACTGTGAGGCACAAACTCGGGGGACAGTCCTCGAATCCTCCGACTGAAACGGTGTACCGGCGTAAGCTCTGGGTTTTGGGTCACGTTCCGGCTGCTAGAAGGAGTCTGTTGCATAGGGGAGGTCACCCCGCACCTCCACCATTAAAATGTCACGTTAAAGAGACAGGAGACGTTTTTAAGGCGTCCTCACAAAAGTCCGAAGAGCGGTCGGCTCAGCGCAGCCAAAAACAGAACAATGGCACGAGGGGGAACTGCCACTTCGTCTGCCTCTTTTGCGCTGGCAGCTCAAGCGCGCGGCAATATAGGATTTCTATTGACCGGGTGTAGTTAAGGGAGAAGCAAACGACAAGCAGACGACAAGCAGCCGATCGTTGCCTTCAGCGGTTAGTTCAACTCTCACCCTGACGGGGCTGTTGGAGCACCTCGAAGTAAACTGATTCTGAGTGTCACAAGCCTTTCGACTACGTCGCCACATACACGTACTTCAAGGTCGAATCAAGAGACCTCTCCAGTATTTGACCACTGGCAGGAGTGACTGCAACAGACTTAAGACGCCAAAAGTGAAACACTGGCGCGTACTACAAAATTGACGCTTCGCTGCGACTACACGGCAACGAGCGGCGGCCATCAAAAAAAAGCGAAGGCTGAAAATTTCACACAGCAAGACAGGTAAGTGCTAGGAAAATTTCATCGAATGATGGATTTACAAAATTACTATTGTAGAGGCATGAAAAATTTTTGAAGTGCGATCGGTTCTTGCACGCACAACTTTGTGATAAAGGTCTCTATAGAAATTCCGCACGCTAAATTTGTCAGTGGCATGTTTTACAGCACACCTGGAGCATTTCATCTGACCCAAGCTCGAACCGGATTAGCTTGGGTCATGTAGCAGTGGTCATAAAGTTGATCGCGATCAAGAAAACTGATTTGGATCGCCTCGATTGCAATTAGAAGTGCCCGTGTGACACCGGTATTAGTGATCAGGCCATCGGAGAGCGGCACGCACTACTGTGGCGCTGCCGCCGCGGAACTGGTCGTCTCGGCGCTGTCGTTCCCACCTACGCGCGCCATATCACTGTCTTTCATCCGCCGCTGCACTCCCATTCCGCATTTTGTCGTCTTTGCTCACTCTGTGGCTTACGACGACGCCGCTCAAAGCAGAAAAGGTTCCATTACAGCGGCGCTCCGGAAGAACGGATGCTCGTTTTATGTTGGCCTAACCCCAACTATGTTTGAAGTTTTGGCTAACCACACTTGTATCAATGTAACATTCGTTAAATATTGCCACAGAAACTCGACGCGCTCGAGTGCCACGCCCAACATTATATGCACTGCAGGCGTCAGGCGTCAAGTGCAACAGCGACAGCATTGCTACTATAAGCGAGGCCAGTCGCAGTGCACCTGTCAGCCCTGCATGTACTGCACGAACGGCAACCGGCATGTGGCGAACGCGAGCTTAGAGGTTCGTCATATCGGTTGGCTCGCCGAATTTCCCCCTCTTTCACTCGATCAGCTACAATGACGGCGACGTTTTAGAAACGGACGTCTGAGAGCTATGCTTTAAAAATACTTTCTATCAGTCTCATAGGAGCTAGTTATAACCACTCAAGTAATATTAGGGACAATAGGACCATCACGGCCTCACCAACAGATGTACTCAGAATGTTAGGTTTCTATGGGTGGACCTCATTGAAGCTGCATATGCAGAGAGTTTAGGTGGCACCCGGTTCCTTGAACCATTCCAATGCTTCAGCAATTCAATAGCAGAGGTGGCGTTGTTGATAATAATGCTTAGCGACCTTCCAAGATACACAGTTGTGCAAATGCTTTTCATGCAATAACGTCGTTATTTGAGCATAATGATTCCATTTGTACACTGAAAACAGTGCCAAAAGACACATGCATGCACGTACAGCGGAATGAGGTGTTCCAAGAGCAAACTAGTAACCTGGCTCCTGCCTCCCATATTGCAAATGCAAGACTCACTTAGCGTCAGGGTCGTATTCCGACCACAGCCGAACAAACTCATCCAAGTGGTGAGGTCCCAGGATCGACCAATCGCGGGTGAGGTAGTCGAAGTTATCCATAATGACCGCAACAAAAAGGTTGATGATCTGCAGGCAGAAAACAAGAAGAAAATGAAAATTGCGCCAATAAGTATTTGTTTCAACATGTACTCTTTCAAATGCACAACATATCAATCGAAAAAAAATACAAGCCCCGGCAAGCTCCCTTTACGGGAACTTTTTACTAATATATAAACATCAATTGTTAATGGCACTAAGTTATAGAAAGTAATTTTAAGTTTTACATTCATGATTTTTCTTCATAGATGGCTATTTTCTCATTAAAATTACCCATCGCCTTTGATTATACTATTCAATATTTGTTTTACTGCTTTCATCCAAAATTATCAACAAGAAAAGAACTTGTCACATAAATAGGAAAGAGATGGCGCTACGATCAACGCGAAGTGCTGGCGTGTTCGCGTTGGATCCGCTTTTCTCGAATGTTTTCGTAGTTTCGTCTGTGACAAGCTACTAAAACATTTCACCAAACGATTTGTGAAGTTCTACGGACTCTCGGGACATCTCGTTTGCAGGCGGGATTTTTCAGTGATCAGAGAACCACTTCCTACTGCACACCCACCACGGCCCTTCCGAGATAAGCCTACGCCTGCTCGCCGGTCATCTTGCCTACGACTTCGCCGGCCGTTCGTCGGCGCGTGTCGTCTGCATCTCTCACCAGAGTGAGTCTGCACCTTAGTCTTCACTATGAAGATCCAGGTTGCCGGCCAGGATATTTCACCGAAAGACGTGACCACCGAGTCTGGCTGGTTCACTGCTCGATCGCACCGCCCACCACGCGGCACTGACAACTCGACCCCAACCGATGAATCATTTCAAGCCCCAAGTAACAAGCCTGGTCTTAGGCAAGAAAGCGTGTGAAAGCTCAAGTTTAAAGGCGGGCCGCATGCCACCGCTTCCAACGCAGGACATCAAGATTGTTATTAACCCCGAGAGTGCCCTTCTTATAGCTAAGATATGCAGTCCAGTGGTGAGTGCAGCCATATTTGAAGAAGCCGAACTCACCGATAACGAAAACATGAAAGATACCATCTGCCCTATTATACAACAAAACATTGTTGTCATCAGCACTCCTGACACGGACCATGCAGACCGGTTTGTCCGCATTCGTTCCATTCAAGTGAACGGCGTCACCCACGACGTGAATGCCTACGAAACCACAGTTGAACACAACACCAAGGGAGTCATCGGGGAAGCCCAGTCACGGAGACCCTCCAGCAGATCCACAACAATATCGTGACTGCTCAAATCCCGACGGCCCTGGCAGCCAAGCGCATCGCCTCAACTACAACGGTGGTTACCGTTTTTGACGGCCAGGACGTGAATTACACGGCATCGATTCTTGTCCCGACAAAACGAACCAGATTTGCCGAGGCTGCGCCCCCCCCCGCCCCCCGTCGATTACAACTGTGACCCTAGGTACTCTCTCTGCATCGGCCCTCATCTAACTGCCGAAAAAAGCTGTCCTGCTTGTTATGAAACCCTGTACGTTATTCTCAAGTGCATTGGGGAACGACGGGCAAATAGCCGTGCTATCTACGAAGACGCCGGTCTCTCCACCCTAGACACCAAAGCCAGATCCCGTTCCCGCAACCAGGACAACGAAAGACAAACGCCCTTCAGAACATCACGGTCCCGGCAACAACGCTCAAGATCCCGGTCCGCATCAGGATCAGGCAACAAATCTACCAACAATAACAAAGTGAACTTCGCAGAGACCCTCAAGGGCACCTCGCCAAAGGGCCCTAACACAATCAACGCACAAGCTACCGCCCCTGATCCTTCGCAAGACAACCCAGAAAGAGCTCAACTCAAACGCGAGAACTCGAACGTACGCGATCTCTTAACTAAACTCACACAGGAAAAGCCCTCAAGCAAACTCGGACGCCAACCGCCACACCTACCGCTCAGAACACCCCCACCCATAGTCAGCAAGCCTCTGACTCCTGTCCCCAAAAGGAGAGCTCTGCAAAGTGGAGCCACGGGTTAAGTCCTTTCTGAGGTTAAGGACTTGCTAATCGCGCTCCAAACGACTATAAGTACTTTTCAACAGGCGCTCGACACCATATAGCACGCTTTCGCGGGCATTGTTCACCGAGTGATGAACTTAGAAAATAATATTCCTACGCCTTCTAGCAAAGCTTCGCCCATCTGCGACCATTCTGGGACTCTGATGACGACATCACCCGTTTCCTACCATGGCCCGCACTAACCAAGGCACCCTTGTTTGGCAGTGGAACTGCAGAGGATTTCACCAGAAAAAATCGGTCCTTAGCCAGTACCTACGTCAACATACCCGCCGCCTTAATGACATTGTACTCCAAGAAACGAACAACACTCCTACCGCACTCCCCGCTTATCAAATATTCCACACAGCTTACCCACGTCGCCAGGTTTCCACCCTACTCAGCGTCGCATAGCCAGCGTTGAACATAATCTCCGTAAGCCTCAAATCTAACACCTCATTCTCGAAAAAAAATTTCAACCATAAAATGAAAGACTTTTTCTTCTAAACGTTTACAATTCAAGAAGGCCCTCCATGTTGCTGGAACACACTCTTTTCTTATCGGTAATGACTTTCACCTTGATCATACTGCTTTAGGCTACATTCGTACGGAAGGTGCAGCTCGCAATCTCTGGCAAGATTACCATGACTTAGGCCCCACGCTTATCACAGACCCGTATTTTCCCACATGCCTTGGGACCTGCACTACCCGGGACTCTACTCCACACCTCACGTTTACCTACCATGTCAGCAATGAACTCTGGACTAACACGCAACAGGACCTAGGGAGTGACCATTACCTCATCGCTATCTCTTTACCTCATCTCGTTGCTGACCCTGCCCCCACCAAAGAGTTCATTATCACCGACCGGGAAAAATTTCGTAAAATACGTAGTGATGTCACCTCAGCAGAGCACATCGCTGATATTGACACCTAGACGCAAACGCTACGCACTGACGTTCAGACGACCACTCGGGTGGTAACCAAGAATGCCCCGGTTGAATGCATGGATAGCCGCCTAGCCCACATTTCGGAGGCTAAGGCCTCTATCGTAGTTCGGTGGAAGGGGCAGCGCCACAACCGTCGCCTCAGATGCAAGATCTCTAAACTCAATACGACCAATGAAGAGCACTGTCAAATGCACAGCCGGCAACAATGGACTCAGCGGTGTAAAACGTTGCACGGGCAACTTCACCGCCCAACCTCGTGTAAACTCTATAAATATCTACTCGACACAACCAACACCCGCACTTCCCAACAGGATGGGCTGCAGAAACTTTTTTATATGGAGACCCTTAAGCAAGGCCAGCAAATTGTGCTTGACTATCTGTGCACCAGGTATATTTCCAAGGGACAAGTCAGTCCACAGAGCAATTACGTCCGTAATCGCAACCCAACACTATACGCAGAAATTAGGAAATCTGAAATACATGCTGCCCTCTGTAAGCTTAACGGTCGCTCTGCTCCAGGCTCGGGCGGAGTCAAGTCAAAACCCTTCGCGATCTCGATGAGGAATCCGTGTTCCATATGCCTGACTATAATAACAATTTCTGGTGCAATGGCTCTCTTCTGCCTGCCTGGAAAACTGCGAAAGTCATTTTAATTCCACAGCCCGGCAAACAATCTAGCCTCAACAACCTAAGACCAATTTCCCTAACTTCATGCGTGGTTAAAAGGTTATGAAACATGCCTTTCTGGCACGTGTCAACACTTACTTCGAAAACACCTGTATCTACACCAACACCTTCTTTGGAGTTCGACCTTACCTGTCAGCACAAGGCGTTTGCTGCAACTTAAGCACCGGGTTTTAAACGACCGTTCCCTTAACCCGAAAGCTATTCTCAGACTCGACCTTAGTCAAGCTTTTGACAACATTTCCCATTCTACTATTCTTGAACAAGTTGGCCTCCTCCACCTGTGAAAGAGAGCCCACAACTGCACCCGTGTCTTCCTCTCAAACCGCGTGGCCACCTTTTCGGTCGGAGACTTACGAGCAGCCATGATTCCTCTTGGCCGTGCAGGCACCCCGCAAAGGTAAGTCTTTTCTCTGGTGCTCTTTAACTTAGTCATGCTTGAACTTGCACAGCATATAAAACAAGTCGACAATATCCTCTGTACTATCTACGCTGACGACATCACCATCTGGGCGTGCCAAGGTAGCGATGGTCAAGTGGAGACAGCCCTGCAGACAGCGATTGACACAGCTGAGGCCTATCTCCAAAGAACCGGACTGCGCTGTTCACCGGCTGAATCCGAGCTGCTTCTTTACAAGCCCATTCAGTGGGGATGCCCCCCCCCAGACAGCTACATTAGCAATAACCCTGTGACACCATCACGCTTCACCTCCAAGATGGTAGCCCTATCCCGCACGTCCCTAGTATCTGGGTCCTCGGTCTCACTATATCAACCAATAGCTCTGATGGCTTGGCTCTCAGCAAGATCTCTGCTCAATCTCACAACACCTTACGCCTTCTCAAACGTATATCCAACCCAAAAAGTGGTATCAAAGAAGAGAGCCTTCTCCGCCTCTTGCAGTCTTTTGTGTTGTGTCATATCACATACATTGCTGCTTATCTGAACTGGTACCGCGCAGAACAAAAAGAAGTCGATACCCTCATACGAGGGGTCTACAAGCAAGCACTTGGCCTCCCGCACTACACCAGCACTGAACGTTTAAATCAACTGTGAGTTGACAACACCCTTGCAGAGCTAAACGAAGCCCAACAACGCAGTCATCTTGAACGGCTCACACTCAGTGAAACGGGACGTTCTATTCTCTCCACGCCTGGATTAACGTATCATCAGCAACAAGGCGCCAAACAATCAATTCCGCACAAGGTCCGCAGCTGGATCCACGCTGATCCCATACCCAGAAACATGAATTATGCGAACAACAAAGCCCGGCGCCAAGCTCGCGCTAGAGCCATCACAAAAGCCCTTGCCCACGCACCTGGCGCCACATTTTTGGACGCACCTCAGTATCCTCAAGGCACACATTTCGTAGCTGTCACCACACGCAATAGAGTTTTACATCATGCAACCAGTGTCACTACTCCAAATGCCGAGATGGCTGAATAGGTGGCCATCGGCCTGGCCAGTCTAGATCCCACCTGTGACACTATCGTATGTGACTCTCGCTCAACTACAGCAAAGGCCGCATTTCTCCTCGAGCGCTTCACATCCTTGGCCAGGCACCACACCCCAAAGACAACATGATCAGCCTGACATCAATCCCCGCCCACGCGGGCGCAGTCCACCCACGCCTCCCCAACCTCAACGACGTCACCCACTCCCTTGCGCGAGGCCCCGTTAGCCGCGCTGGAGCTACTGGAGATGAGATGGGCACCAGGGACAACCTGACAACCTACAATGATCTCGTTAAGAACCTCTAACTTAGACGCCGAGCTTTTCCCCGCTTCACCCCAAGCTCAAACAGGCACAAGCCACCACTTTGCGTCTACTTCAAATAAACACGTGTCCTTCACCTGCCCGCAATCACCTCATATTCCCGGACATGTACACAGCCTCCCACTGCCGGTGTTGCGGCACTCACCCGGCTACGTTTCCGCATATCCTACAGGAGTGCCCGGCACAGTACAGACAAACACCACGACCATTTTGTCAAAGCTCCATGAGATGACCAAACCTGGGCGACCAAGCACGCCCATGAGGTGGCGTTGAGGCAAGCCCTTGCCGACCCCTCAAGGGAGGACTAGGCCCGGCCACCTAAACCTGCTGGTTTCTCATAACAAAGCTTATTCCTTCTTTGCCTTCTCCTCAAAGGGAGAACTATTTATTTGCTAGTGACGAAAGTAAAGTCGCATTTTTATCCGATGAAGATAATTGGACCTCAGAATGGGCAAAAAAATTTTCTAAATTGTAAAAACTTTCTCATCCGATTTTCAAACCTCCGTGACCAAAAAACACTTGTATATAACAGTATTAATTATGCAGTGTTAGTAGTTGTCATGCTAAAATGTCATGCATGCCATTTTCAGGCACCTAAATCAAAGACCATGTGCAATCACGGACGCTTTTCTTATAAAGTAAAATAAAAAGCTTGTAGTTGTTATATCCACTGCATCTGTCTGTTTCCATGATTTTAAAATCAGCTTACTAAAAAATACGATGAATATCTATTACGTTGGCGGTGCGCGTCTGTTCTCTTCTGCTCTATGAAGAAAATAGTCTTTCAGCGCTCGTCCTGGGTCGTTTTGAAGGGAATATACTTTCTTACTGCGCAGGGAACGTTTGAAAAAACGTAGACCTATAGGGTAGAGCGCACGTGTACAACCGTTTTTTTTTTTGCACAGATGGCGGGAATATATATATAGTCAAGAGGGCCAGGATATGACTCACAGAAAATGGGAAACTTATAGCACATGCACCAGAATATCCTTTTCGAATCTTGAAATGGCATTTTGCTTAAAAGATACTTGTACCCATTGTACAACAGATAAACAGACGGGACACTCACACACTCAGTACCTGCTTTGCGAATCAAAAAACGCTTCATGCACATGACGTACCTTATTTTTCGTACATTTTGCCATTACTAGGCATTCGTCAAACATTGGTGTAGACCACAAATCGGCGCAGTCGTTCAAAGCTAGTATTTCAACGCTAGCCGTTCAACGCTAGTGGGCGCCAGGTTGCTGCCTACTAATGTATGGATAAGATTTGCGTGCTCCCTAATTGTATTAACGTTGTCAGTCAGGTCGCAAGTATAGAATGCGTTTAGTGAGGGCCTATGTACATATTTATATACCGATATCTGACTTCCTACCAATTCCGTAAGATTGTGAGCCAGATATCAATGACGCGCGACATGCTGCGCTATAACAAACTTCTTCCCGATCTATCCAAAAACAATATGTTAGGCAAAGGACCTTCACCTTATATAACTGTTCATGTAACAATAAGCAAACAAGCAATCAATGAAAGGTTTGCAAGTCAGAACCAATCTAGTTGCTTGCGCACACGAACACTTCACTAAGGTAGAGATGGTTCTGGAAATTCAGGCGCCGCAGCCGGCGCGGACGTCTCGGCCAAGTTCTCCCGTACTGGGTAGGGTAGGGTGCGGGTGCTGATGGCGGTGATTCGTTGTGGTCTAGTGTGTTGTTGGTTTTTCGCTCGTTGTGCGTTTCAGGCAAACAGAGAGCGCCCTGGTCATGGGGCTGCTGCAGCTGTGTCGCAGTGGAGTTCTGATTCATCTCTCTTGTTGTAGATAGCTTTGCACGCACTTCTAAGATGGTGCCACTTTACCAGGGTCCGCATGTCTAGGGCACAGATGGTCGGCGTGTGTGAAACGGTGCACGTCGCGCAATCTCACGATGCATGTATGTCACCGCCATGACAAGGTAGGTCACCACACCTTCTTGCTGAAAACGCTCTCAGTACGAATCGAAGTTTTGAGTCTTTGGGTCGAACTCTGCTATCTCCCCAAATGGTGGTATTTCGAAAAAGTCGATGTTTGCCACTCATTGGTTCGATGTTTCTTGTGGCGATCTCGACGTCCCATGCCCGTTGCTCCAGTGAGTGCCCTTGCCGAGTGTTTAGTAGGCAGTGGGTGGGGCTGCATTCAGCGAGCGCGTAAAGAGCACGCCGGCTGCCACATACGCGGACTCGGAAGACCCTAATCGCCAGTTGCAATAACGTTGTTTGTGAGGTTGACGGATATAGAATGCGTTTATTCAGCACCTATGTGTATATATTGCTACATGCATGTATATTGAGATTTTAGGGGGCGACGCGCGTATGTGCCTGACGAGAAAAACGAAGGGTGGTCTCCGCTCGATCACTGGTGAACTGGTCACGCCATTACCGCTGGTTTCAAGGACATTTAATCCACAGCCTCGTCGATAAGGCGTCTCTTCTTTTCCGTAGTTGAGCTCCGCCGCCTTCTGGCTTCATACCGCGACATATCCGACATAGACAGCCGTCCACTGGGCCAGACTTCACTCGTCAAGCACCGCATTAACAATGGTGATTCTCATCCCATTCATCTGCGACCATACCGGGTGTCTGCCACCGAGCGTAAAGTAATTAAACAAGAAGTCACCAAGATGTTAGCCAAATGAATTATTGAACCCTCATCGAGCCTTGGGCATTCCCTGTTGTGCTCATTAAAAGTAAAGATGGCACGTGGCGCTTCTGTGTGGATTACCACCATCTGAATAGAATCACAAAAAAACGTTTACTTTTTACCCCACATCGATGACGCTCTCGATTGTCTTCACGGCGCCCGATACTTTTCTTCAATAGACCTACGTTCCGGCTACTGGCAGATTGCTGTCGACGAAAAAGACCAAGAGAAGACTGCATTTGGAACTCCAGGTGATGTATATCAGTTCAAGGTCATGCCATTTGGGCTATGCAACGCCCCAGCCACGTTCCAGCGCCTGATGAATTCTCTGCTACAAGGGTTCAAATGGTCAACATTCCTCTGTTATCTTGACGATGTTGTATGTCCCCCAACATTTGAGACCCACCTTCAGCGTTTTTCAGCTATTCTCGACCTATTCCGCACTGCAGGCCTTCAATTAAACTCGTCGAAGTGCCACTTCGGACGCCGGCAAATTAAGGTGTTGGGTCATCTTGTTGACGCATCTGGTGTGCAGCCAGACCCGCAGAAAATTTGTGCCGTAACCAGTTTTCCTGTACCCCGGTCAGTAAAAGACGTCCGGAGATTTGTACGACTTTGTTCTTACTTTAGAAGGTTTGTGAAATGTTTTGCAACCATCGCTTGACCTCTCAATGAGCTTCTGAAGAAAGACGTCACATTTACGTGGGACACCGACGAAGCTGCTGCTTTTTCTCATCTAATCACGCTTCTGACGACTCAACCTATATTGGCTCTCTTTGACCCATCCACTCCGAAAGAAGTCCAAACTGATGCTAGTGGTCACGGGATTAGAGCCGTCCTAGCCCAACGCCAACGGGGACACGACGGAGTTGTCGCCTACGCTGGCCGCCTGCTCACAGCTGCTGAGCGCAACCATTCGATTGCAGAGCGTGAGTGTCTTGCTCTTGTTTGGGCAGTCTCAAAGTTCCGCCTATATTTATATGGCACAAACTTCTCTGTAATAACAGACCATCATGCTCTTTATTAACTTTCGTCACCGAAGGATCCTACGGGCCGGCTCGGGCGCTGGGGTGTGCGACTGCAAGAGTATACCTACACGGCGATGTACAACTCCGGACGCCTACATCAGGACGTAGCCTGTCTGTCCCGCTACCCAGCTGCTGAGTCGAGCACTATACTTGACAACGACACCGACTCTTGCGTCGTTTTCCTTTCGCAAATGACATGCATCGGTGACGAGCCGCGCCCTGATGCGTTCTTTTGTGTTATCATTCAGCGCCTCAAATCATCATCTTCCAATCAGTCCCATTGCTAATTCGTGCTCCACAATGTTGTATTACACCGCCAAAATTTCGAGCCGGATGGACCAGCCCTGCTGCTTGTCATTCCGAAACACATTTGCTCGGAAATCCTAAATGAACTTCATGACCTACAGATTGCCGGTCACCTTGGTGTGTCACGCACTTAGGACCGAATACGCGGACGCTTTTTCTGGCCAGGGCTTGCACGCTCAGCCAGAAGATGCGTTGCGGCTTGTGAGAAATGTCAGCGCCGCAAAACACCATCGACACTTCCCGCCGGACGCCTTCAACCACTTGACGTTCTGTCAGAACAGTTCTTCCGCGTTGGCTTGGACCTACTTGGCCTTTTCCCCTTGTCTTCCTCGGGGAACAAGTGCATAGCTGTCGCCATCGACAACGCAACGCATTATGCTATCACACCAGATCATCCAACAAGCTGCGCCACAGACGTCGCCGAGTTCCTCCTCAAGGACGGTATTTTGCAACACGGAGCCCCACAGGAGCTGCTTACGGACCGCGGCCGCACCTTTTTGTCGAAGGTGATAGCCGACATTTTGCAGTCTTGTCAAACGAGACACAAGCTGACTACGTCATACAATTCGCTAACCAATGGACTCACGGAGCGTCTAAATCGAACTCTAACAGACATGCTTGCTCAGTATCTTTCTACCAACCACACCAACCGGGATCTTGTGTTGCCGTACGTCACACTTGCCTATACTTTTTCGTGCCATGACACTGCCAGTTACTCTCCATTTTTTTCTTGTTTCGCCGAGAACCAACATTGCCTCTAGATACCGTCATACCGTCCTGCGGTACCAACCAGTGAAGTTGCCATGGACGCTATTACTCGGGCCACTCACGCAAGCGAAATCACCCGTACTCGCATTCTGACTTCTTAAGAGAAGCAACGGCGTTTGTGAGAACAACGACACCGCGACGTACACTTTCCACTCAGTTCTTTGGTCTTGTTAAGGTCTCCGACTCGTCAAGTTGGATTGTCAGAAAAACTGCTTACTCGCTACACAGGTCCATACCGAGTCCTTCGTGTGGTTACTCCTGAGACTTGCAGCAAGTCGAACACGGCATCGTCACGAACTTTCCTAAACACTATATAGGACCAGAACTAACCTTTTCAAATAGCCCCGCCGCGGTGGTCTAGTGGCTAAGGTACTCGGCTGATGACCCGTAGGTCGCGGGTTCGATTCCCGGCTGCGGCGGCTGCATTTCCGATGGAGGCGGAAATGTTGTAGGCCCGTGTACTCAGATTTGGGTGCACGTTAAAGAACCCCAGGGGGTCAAAATTTCTGGAGCCCTCCACTACGGCGTCTCTCATAATCAAATGGTGGTTTTGGGACGTTAAACCCCACAAATCAATCAATCAACCTTTTCAAATATTCTTTCTTTCCGCGCACTATAAACGATTGGAATATTCTGCATTTATCACAACTAATAAGCACAGATTCCATTGAACCTGTATCTACTTGATGTTTCGCCATTGTCATGTTGATTAATCTTTCGTTTTTTTTAGTGTTCCTTTTTTTGTATTTCAATGCCGCGCCAAAAGTACCGTTAGCGAATGCGGTGGTGAGTCTTCGATACGCCGGAGTGCGAACATGGCGGGTCAGAATGAAATAATTCGCATATGTAGGAGCGCAGACTGCGGGGTATGACTAGTAGCCACTGGCGGCCGTCACCATTGTAATTGCGTCGGTGGAGGAGGTCTTCGCGAACGGCGAAATGGTGGGCTTGACAACGCAACGCGCGAGTGGATGGAGTGGATGGATCAGTCAGCAAGTCTATCAGTGAGGCAATTCATTGATCCTTGCCCTGTTCAGTAGCTATGACATGAATGCTATTGGGAGATACGGCAAGGTGAGACGCTGAGTCGTGGGCATTGTCGTCAGGCAAGGGAGAGCGCGACAGGGCGTCGGCGTCAGCATGTTGCCTTCCGTTGCGGTACAGCACGCGGATGTCGTAGTCTTGCAGGCGAAGTGCCCACCGGGCGAGACGGCCTGAGGGATCTTTTCATGACGACAACCAGCATACTGCGTGATGGTCGGTGACTACATCAAATGGGCGACCATACAAAAGTGGCAGCATATCCACTGAGTGAATGATGGAGAGTGGGGCGAAGCATTCGTCCGTCCATGCGTCCGTCTGTGTGACCGTTCATGCGTGTGTTTGTGCGCCCGTCCCTGCGTTCTTTCATGCATCCGCCCCTGCGTCCGTTCATGCGTCAATCCATGCATCTGTTTGTGTGTCCGTTCGTTCATCTATTCAACACTCCAAGTCCCACCCTCTCGCATCTTTTTATCATATATTCCCCATATAGAAGCACCGCCATCCAGCGGACATTCCAAGGACTAAACGAGAGGTGGCACACGCACACTTTCTTACGGCCTGCGCTTTGGGTCCACTTCCCACCTTTAACCACCTCGAGTTCATGGTATATTAGAGTTCACTGTATTCATGGCACTGCGACCAAACGCTCGCTAAACTTTTCGAAAATCAAGGAGGTTACGCCCAGCGAGTATAACGTAGCAACCTTTCCCTGTCAGATAGGGCTCAATTTACATGCCAATGGCTGCTAATGAGAAATGAGAGACAGGAGAATTCGGCTTTTACTTTCTTACGGCTTGCGCTTCGTATCTACTTCTCATTTTTAACCACCTTGAGTTCATTCATGGTATATACAAGTTCATTGTATTCATGGCACTGCGGCTCAACGCTCGCTAAACCTTTCTAAAGCTAAGGAGGTTACACCCAGCGAGTATAATGTAGCATCCCTTTCTTGTCCAATAGTGCTCAATGTACATGCCAATGGCTGCTAATGGGGATCGCAGCTTGCGCGTTGACTAAAAGCCGAATGCTCATGTCTCTCATTGCCCATTAGTAGCCATTGGCGTGTACATTGAGCACTATTTTTTATTGTTAAACAACGCACAGAGGAAATCTCTCACTGGCACCACCTTGGAGGTCAAGTGTTATACCTATTTCGGGTATGTGCCACTGGTGGTTACATACGAGGGACGCCCAAGCCACGCCATAAGGAGCTTCGCTCCTAATAAGGTCGGAACTTGGTAAGGGCCCAGACGATTGCCAGAAATTCTTTCTCAGTGACGGTGTAATTAGTCTCGGCTTTTGTAAGCGTACGGCTTGCATACGCTACGACATATTCCGGGAACCCTGGTTTCCGCTGCGCAAGGACAGCGCCGAGACCGACACCACTGGCGTCCGTGTATACCTCTGTAGGCGCCGTAGGGTCGTAGTGGCGGAGTATGGGAGGCGACGTCAACAAACGACGGAGCGTTGTGAATGCGTCGTCACACTGTGATGACCACGAATGGAGAGGCCCGTTACTTCCGAGGAGCTTGCTCAGCGGCGAGACGATAGACGCGAAGTTTCGGATGAAGCGCCGAAAACAGGAACAGAGTCCTACAAAACTGTGCAGTTTCTTGACGGATGTCGGCTTGGGAAACTCGGTCACGGCCCGAAGTTTGGCTGAATCGGGGAGAATTCCTTCCTTGGACACGACGTAGCGGAGTATTGTCGACTGCCGAGCTGCAAATTGGCACTTCTTTAGGTTCAGCTGCAGACTGGCGTCACTCAGACGCGTTAAAACATGCCGCAGGCGTTGAAGATGCGTGGAGACGTCCGGAGCGAAAACGACGACGTCATTGAGGTAGCACAGGCACGTGTGCCATTTCAGGTCACGCAGAACGGTATTCATCATGCGCTCAAAGGTGGCGGGCGCATTGCACAGCCCAAACAGCATGACGTTGAATTCGCACAAGCCGTCGGGAGTGACAACAGTGGTCTTTGGTCGAGCGTCCTCATCCATAGGTACTTGCCAGTACCCTGAGCGCAAATCGAGAGATGAAAAGAATTCGGCTCCTTGCAGGCTGTCAATCGCGTCATCTACAAGCGGTAGTGGGTACACGTCCTTACGCGTGATCTTTGTTGAGGCGTCGGTAGTCCACACAGAACCGCACAGAACCGTCCTTTTTCTCAACGAGAACGACAGGAGACGCCCAGAGCTGTTAGAGGGTCGAATAACATCGCGGCGAAGCATGTCATTCACTTTCTCGTTGATTACACGGCGTTCTGTGGGAGATGTGTGATATGGACGTTGCCGCAGTGGTGGTTTTGCGCCTGTGTCGATGCGATGCGTAACAGTGGATGTGCGGCCGAGGGATGATTGGGCGACATCGAAAGAAGAGCGGAATTCTTCCAACAGGGCCTGAAGCTGGGAGCGCTGGACCGGCGTAAGGTTGTCTTCAATGGAAGGACCGAATACATCAGCGGATGATGAAACAGATGTAGAAACAGCACTAAGCGTATTGAAACTTCGGCAGTGCGTGTTATCAGGTTGATCCATGACTTGTGCGTCTTCGTTGGGCTCCACGCTGCTGAGACATTCTCTCGCACCAACGTAACACTGTACGGGGATGAGTTCAGAACAAAAATAGTGGTGCTGCCGGGAATGACTTGCACGGTCCCGAAAGGAACCAGCAAGCCTTTTCTGGTGAAAACACTATGAGATGGCGAGAGGAGTGCAGCGGTGTCGGAAAGACTTGCACAGTAGACCGACACCATCGCGGACGAGTTTGCAGGCAGTTGCGTGTCGTCCTTGGACAGTAACTTGCTTGCAGCAGATGGACTGTCGGCCGGCGTCAGAGAAAATAATTGTGTCAGCTCTTTTTCTGCAGGTGCGCATTGAATGACGGCGTCGTGGCGGGAGAGAAAACCCATCCTAGGATGACGTCGTGAGAGCATGAAGAAATTATTATGAATTCGACGGCATACACCACGTCCCGAATCATGAGGCGGGCTGTACACATCGCTGTAGGGTGAATGCTTTGGGCGCTGGCTGTACGGAGGGAGAGCCCGGAAAGTGGCGTGGTCACTTTGCGCAGAAATCGTCGAAGTTTTGCGTCCATGACGGATACGGCGGCTCCAGTATCTACAAGGGCAAATGCACGAACAAGATCCCCAAGCACGTCTATCACGTTCAATGGGCTTTCCTGAGGGCTTCCGCAGTTCTATAGCGTCGCATCCCTTGCCTTGTGGACTGCGACGACTAGTTTTTTTTATCACCCTCTGGTTGACGTGGCCGCATCGGCGACAGTGAGCGACGTCGTGGAGAATCTGAATGGCGGGAGCGGGGCGGCACGACGGTGACGTAGGCGGCGGTTGGTCATAAAAGCGGCTCGATTGGCTGGGGAAATTGGATGCGACGTTCGGTTGCTGCACACGATTGCAATAGCGTGTTACGTGACCGACGCAACCACAAGCAAAGCAGATGGGGCGATTGTCAGCCGTGCGCCATCGGTTCGCGGGTCCCATCCATGTCGCAGAACGCGATGGGCGAGCAGGCTGCTGATATAACTGCATAGTGGGCGGCACACGGGGCACGTAGGTGGCGTCGGCATATGAAAGCTGCACGGTTTCTCCGAAGGCCTGGGGCCTGGTGATGGTTTCGGTGTAACCAAGCGGGCCAGTCACAGGAATCGGTGGGGGTGGCCTGGTGACAACTTGGGCGTAACTAAGTGGTGTAGATACTGGAGGCGGCTGGTGGTATTCAGGAACGACCTCCGCGACTTCCTGCTGAATGGCTCGGTGGAGGGGAGGCAGAAGTGTGCTTGACGGCTGTTGAGCATGTTGTGGGGAAGCAAAAGCCAGTAAGGACACCTGGCGGGCAACTTTCTAACGCACGAATGACTTGATTTCAGTGAGCAAGGTGGTGTGGTCAGGAAGTGTTGACAAGGCCGACATATCAGCGTCTCGCGACGGGTCATCGAGCGCTGCTGCCGCAGCTCCTCGTAACTTTGGCATAGTGTAATGATCTCTGCCACAGTGCGAGGGTTCTTGGCTAGGAGCATGATGAAGGCATCGTCGGTGATGCCTTTTAGAACATGGGTAATTCTGTCAGCCTCTGACATCCTCGCGTCCACTTTCTTGCACAGGTCAAGGATGTCCTCTATGTAGCTTAAGAAGGACTCACCGGTCTGCTTAGCTCGTTCACGTAACCGCTGTTCGGCTTGCAGCCTACGAACGGCAGGACGGCCGAACACGTCGACGATGGCGGTTTTAAAAGCGGACCAAGTGGGGCACTAGGATGCGTGGTTGTTGTACCACATGCCGGCCACACCCGCGAGGTAGAAAACCAGGTTGCCGAGTTTACCTGCTTCGTCCCAGTGATTAGGGATGCTGACGCGTTCGTACATAGCGAGCCAGTCCTCGACGTCGGTGCCATCCGCGTCGGTGAAGGCTGGAGGGTCGCGGATGCGGGGGACACCGGAACATGGCGTTGGCGCAGGAGGAAGCGTTTGCGGCGCGGCGTCTCTGTGCATGGTAGAAGGCACGGTACGGGATCGAAGCTCCAAGGGCATCGAATGTTAACCGAAGGTGTTAGAAGGGCACAGAACTCTCCACCAAATTGTTGAGACGTTTATTGGCGGACAATTGTCGATGATGCCTGACAGCGACAGTCAATGCAGGTACCGACTTTGTGCATGAGCTGCTCTTCTTTTTGCTAAAAGGGCCACCCACTAGAAGGCGCTGGAAAGAACGACCCACTGTTCGAAGGCTTCGCCACAATATATATATATATATATATATATATATATATATATATATAAATATATATATATATATATATATATATATATATATATATATATATATATATATATATATATATATATATATATATATCTTGCGAGGCATCATTTATGCGTCTCATCTGTACATACTCATCATCAACACTCCAGTTGAGGTTGTGGGGCACATAGTCCAGACAATAAAGAAGGGTCTTGAGGGTCCTGGACGCCGTCGTACAAGTGGTGGAGAGTCCTGTGCGGTCCCTGCATCCTCTCGGGCTCTCGGACACCACAGCATATTTTAGAACACACCCTTGGAGCTCCGTTCATGCCACCGCTTAAACAACCTGGGTTCGGTAATGTCGCAAACGAACCAGCCCAGTGCAGCAGCTTCGCCACCGCCCCCACAAGCAAGAAACCCTTCTGCCCTGATCATCAACTCTCAAAAGAATACTCCGTGGTTCGCAGGGCTGGCGGGTGAGGACGTTGAAAACTGGCTCGAAGAGTATGACCACGTAAGCGCCATCAACAACTGGGATAAGCCTGCCAAACGCTCCCACGTTGGATTCTACTTGAGCGGCGTCGCAAAGAAAAACCACGCTACAGATTTTCCGACACGGCCCGCCTTCACACATCAGCTCTTCCAGATTTTCGCCAACCCATCAGTTCGCTCGTATATCGCCAAGAAGAGGCTTGGTGCACGCGTTGAACGTCCCGGTGAGTCTCACACTTCTTACATTGAAGATGTCTCGCCTTTTGTCGCCGCATCGACAACTATATTGCGGAAAAGGACCGTGTGCACCAGATGGTCAAAAGAAGCGACTATCACTTTTAATGCGCTTGTGGTGCAGAATCTCCAGACTGTAGCCAAAGTCGTCGCTACCTGTCAGCGTCTTCAGGAGCTTCAGACCACTCGGGTGCAACCTGATGGGTCTGACCTGAGCTCTAGCCATGACACAACAGAGCTGCGTGCATTGATCCGCTCCATCATCCGCGAGAAACTTTATGCTTAGGCTTCATCTCGCCAATTTATTATTCAAACGACGCCACGTGCAACTACTCTACACCGACGTCGTGAGGGAGAAACTGGCCGTGATGACTGGCACACTAGTTCTTAGCTCACACCACGTGCCCATACCAACTTATGCTCACGTTGCTGCAATGACACTTGCGTCCCACAAAAGCCTGGCCTCGCTGACTGGCACACTTGTTCCGAGCTCACATGCTGTGTCCATGCCAACTTTTGCTCAGGTTGCTGCTATGACAACAGCCCCTCAGCAAAGCCCAATGCAGCTACCAGCGCCCGGAGTCCATGGTTCACTCAACTCCCTCGCAGTGCGAGTGAATTGTGCAAACCATGCACTTCGGGCCCAGCCTTGCAACGGCTGGCGCACTACGCGGCCGACTTGCTTCTATTGTGGCACCCGTGGTCATATTTCAAGGTTTTGCTGACACCATCAGCAAGACGAAAGACGAAGCTACGATGACTTTGAACGGAACGAATTCCACACCACTGGACCACCCAATTGCCCACTGTACCCGAACAACACACATCGGCCGCCGTTTCCGCAGAACTACGGCTCAGTTGGTAGGCTCCGTTTTTCACGTCGTCGCTCACCTTCACCGATGCGGCGTTCTTCGCCTCCACTTCGACTTTCTACGTCAATTCCCCACCATCTACATAAGAACTGAATAGTGCAGCTTCGGGAGGGAAAGCTCACCTTCAGAACTGCGTCAAACTCCTCCAGACCGCCCATCAAACGTTTTTTCGTGTATGTTGGAGATATACAGGCTGAGGCACTGGTAGACGCAGGCGCATCACTTTCTGTAATTCTTGCAGACTTTTGTACCCGCTTGAAAAAAGTTAGGACGCCATATAGTGGCTCTCCTATTTGTTGCGGAGATGAAGTCCATATTCAGCCTTCAAGTGTTTGTACAGTCCACGCTTTCATACATGGCATCCTTCACCACACTCAGTTTCCTTTACTTTCTTTGTGAACTCACAAATTTATTTCAGGATGGTACTTCTTTCTTCGGCATCAGCTTTCTTATCCTGTTGTCAGCGAGTAATTCCTTTTTCAGCTACTGGGAGTTAATCTGATGTCGATTCATACAGCTTCCGTTACGTTGCTGCGTCTAATTGTTTCATTTCACCAACAGATCAACAAATGCTCAGAATTGCCGATCGCTTCAGATGCTATAGTTACCGCTGACTAGTTCATAGCTTTATCAGTTCGCTCAAACCCTGCGGGGCTTACCATCACAACCGGCCTTGTGTGGCTTAAAGATGGTAAGGCACTGGTCACCGCCTTGATCCCAACTTTTTCGCAAGTTATGCAGCCCCGAGGTACTGCTGTGAGCTGCTTCACTGACATCAAGCCTTTTTTGCTGGTTCTCCTTCACGCAGAATCACCGTTTCTGCCTGCTACAACAGATACCAAGGCTACCACTCTTTCTTTAAGTGATACCATAAATCCTCACCTCACTGCGGAGCAGAAGAGACAACTTTTAGACCTTCTACAAAAGCACAGCCTTTCACTTGGCGTACATTCTAAAGTTCTGGGCCGCACCTTTGTTGCAGAGCACAGTAACGAAACGGAAGGCAGCTCAATTGTACGCCTCGCCCATACCGTGTGTCTTTGGTGTAACAAAAAATCATTCAGAAAAACGTCGTCGACATGCTAAAACGAGATATTTTTGACCATCATCCAGCTCTTGGTCGTCTCCTGTATCGTTGGTCCGAAAACAAGATGTTTCTGTCCGCTTTTGTGTTGATTACAGGAGGCTCAATAAGGTCACTAAAAAGATGTATATTCCTTTCCTAGTATAGATGATGCCCTCGACTACCTAGAAAGTGCAATGTATTCCTCTTGTCTCGACCTCCAATCCGGGTATTTGCAAATACTTATGCGTGAAGCAGACAAGGAGAAAACGGCGTTTGAAACGCCTGACGGGCTTTACGAGTTTAACGTCCTGCCTTTTGGCTTAAGCGACGCTCCGGCAACATTCGTGCTCATCATAGATACTGTCTTAGCTGGTCTCAAGAGGAAAACCTGCTTATGTTATTTAGACTACATCATAATTTATTCTTTCCTTTTTCCTCAGCACCTCAAGCGTTTGGACGAAGTTTTAACGTGAATTTCGAACACTGGCCTTCAGTTCAATACAAATAAGTGCCACTTCGCCAGCACAAGCATCGAAGTGTTGGGTCAGCTTGTCAGCAAAGATGGCGTTGAACCCGACCGCGATATGGTTGACGCCGTCATTGGTTTTCCTCGGCCAGGCAATCAAAAACAATCACAAAGTTCCTTGGGCCTGGCGTCTTCCTTCCGCCACTTCACCAGTCACTTTGCTGCCATGGCGGGACCGTTATATACGCTTCTGATCTCGGGAATTGCCTTCACTTAGACTGACGAGTGCGAGTGTGCTTTCCAAGCCCTTAAACGAGCTTTTACATCTGACCCTGTCGTACTTCGATGAGAGTGCACCCACTTTCCTGCACACAGATGCCAGCGGCTACGGAATCTGTGCTGTCCTGCTCCATTGTGACAACACTTCTCGTGACTGAGTAGTTGCGTATGCCAGCCGCACACTAACACATGCGCAGCAAAACTACTCGATAACAGAACGGCACTGTCTCGCGGTCGTTTGGGCCATGCAGAAATTTCGACCTTATCTGTATAGACGCCACTTCACAGTGATTACCGACTATGATGCTCTATGCTGGTTGTCCTCGCTGAAGAATTTGTCTGGGCGCCTCGGTCGCTGAATACTTCGTTCTTCGTTTCCAAGAGTACACTTTTGACGTTGTGTACTCGTCTGGCAAACAACATCACAATGCCGACGCTCTCTCTCACTGCCCTCTGCCACTTTCATCTACAACCACGCATCTACAATGCCCCTCAGGTGATCAAGCGGCTTCCTCTTCACTCACGCTATCACCCCTGGCAGTTCCTGAGTCGCTATCTTTAACCAGCAGCGCTCAGTTTGCCATGTGCCAAAGTGACGACCCCTGCTGTAACCACATCATTGAATACTTGAATGGCTCGCCCCCTCCACCTAATGCCAGACTACGTCGTTAGCTGTGGCAGTTCAAGCTAGAGAACAATGTCCTGTAGCGCTATACTTACAGTGCTAGTACTTCCCCGTTCGCTATGAAAGCAAGTTCACGAAGAATTGCATAACGACCCATCAGCTGGACACTTTGGATTTCAGAAGATCTGCAACCGCGTTAGAAGCCATTTCTTCTGGCCTGGTTTTTCTACTTTTGTCGCAAATTATGTCAGTTTTTGCCAACTTTGTCAACGCCGGTAACGACCAACTTCGCCTCCTGCTGGCCTGTTACAACCCATTTCATGTCCCAATAAACCTTTTGTCGTTCTCGAAATAGACCTCGTCAGACCACTTCATGTAATACCAGCGGGCCAGCGCTAGATCGTCACAACCGTCAACCACTTCACACTATACGCGGAGACCACTCCTCTACGCACTAGCTCTACCTTCGAAGTTACCGCCTTCTTTTCAGAAGCCATTTTGTTGCGTCGTGTCGTGATGCACCTTACATGTTGTTGAGGGACCGAGGCAAGGCCTTCATGTCCACCATTCTTGATGAACTTTTAAAAACTTGTGGCACAGTTCATAAGACTACATCCACATACCGCCCGCAGACAAATGGCCTGACAGAGCGATTCCACCAGACTCTATTCGACATAATTTCTATGTACATCGAAGCGAACCACGATAACTGGGAGAAAATCTTGCCGTTAGTAATGTTTGCACACAACACCGCTGTTCCACCAACCACCGGGTATACACCTTTCTTCCTCGTCTACGGCCGTGCGCAGACATTCACCAGCGATGCCTCTTTCTTCGATGCAACGACAAAACCTCCACGATTACACCAGATCATTTCGTCTTCAGGCTCGCTGACACATGACAACGTGCTCAACTCCACAAGGAGGCCATTCAACAAGCCCGCAAGCAACGCTAAGACAGCTTTCATCGAGACTTCACCTTCCATCCTGAAGATGACGTACTACTTTGGACGTCTGTTCGTACGCCCGGATTGTATGAAAAGTTTCAATCACGCTTTCTCGGACCTTATATTGTTGGTGAACGGACAACTCCTGTCAATAACCTGGTCACTCTCGTCGAGGTTTCCTTCGATCATCGTTACCATGCCTCCAAGACAGTCCACGTTTCACGTCTGAAACGCTTTGTTTGCCGCACCTTTGTCGCTTGATTCTCGGCCGGGCTGGCCACTGAAGCGCATGGGGAAAACAAGTGTGAGCATTAATAATGCGTCTCATCTTCTCATCTGTACGTACTCATTATCACCACTTCAGCTTGGGTTGTGGGGCACATACTCAAGACAACAAAAAAGACTCTTTAGTGGCATTCTGAATGCCGTCTTACAATATAAATATACCGATATGGAAAGTCACATGAATTCCGTAGCCCAGCCACGGTGGTCTAGGGGCTAAGGTACACGGCTGCTGATCCGCAGGTCGCGGGTTCGAATCCCGGCTGTGGTGACTGCATTTCCCGTGGAGGGGGAAATGTTGTAGGCCCATGTGCTCAGATTTGGGTGCACGTTAAAGAACCCCAGGTGGTCGAAATCTTCCGTAGCCCTCCACTACGGCGTCTTTCATAATCATATGGTGGTTTTGAAATGTTGAACCCCACACATCAATCAATCACATGAATTCCATAAGATTGTGAGTCAGATATGGACGATGCGTGCCAAGCTGCGATGTTACACTAAGGAGCATGCAAATCTAAATGAACCACGCTTTTTCTGAAACGTTCCCAACGCACTAAGTATACGCTTTTTGAAAATGCGGTACCAACCAGCGCAAGTGGCCACTCTTTTCCTGTTTCGGCTTTACCAACTATTAATTAGGTAACAAGTATTATTAATTGATAACGTTTAATGTCACAAAAGCACGATACGAATATGAGATCCAGAGGTGGGCTCCACAAATGTCAACGAGCACCCATGATATAAGCACATAAGCCTCGAACAAAAATGCAGCTGCTTTGGCTGAGTTGTGATCCGGCGACAGCATTCGAGCGTCATCAAGGCCACCAGTTTTGCAATTATCCGTTACATTTTATGCCTTAGCGGTCTATTATAGAAGCAAACTTGCCAATGTAGTACATCTTGGCCAGTTTTTTCATTTTTTTTCTAGGTGCACATCATGTGCAAAAGTATGCGATCCACACTCATATTTACAAAACAATAACATGAAGTTGTACGAGGGTTTTTTAAGAAATACATGCCAGACTGTTTGTACGCAGCCAGGCCTCTGCGCTGTGTCAATGCCTAATTCCGAAAGGCAGTAAAGCAATTGGTATACCCTGTTTTTTCGTGCAAAGCAGTGTCATTCGCAAAGCTCCTGTCGTTCCGTGGGACACAGGGCACCAACTAGTCGTGTGTGCGCGAACGAGCCAAGTACGGGTCTGTTTCGCTTTGTCATGATTTAGACCATACCAGAGATAGCCTGCCGTACGAGATTGGCAAATGGGCACATAAATTTATCTGATTTATTTTGTTACATACTGCTGGCCTTCCATGAAGGCCTTAGGCAGGAATGGGTCATAAATAAATAACACAACACAAGTTGGAAAAAAGAAGACAAAAAAGAAGTACATGAAGTAATATATTGTGAAATAGTGACATTGAAAAGTATGCAAAAACAACAAGATCCAACAAACTCTGTGGCAGTAAGCGCTGCAAAGCCCAAAAGACCCATATTACAATAACCCACATTGCACAGAGCCCATACAAGCACTGAAACCGTACTAACATAGCACAGAAAAAAAGTTTCAGCATTCATTTGAACATGGCAACACAAGGGAATACATGACGTCGCATTACGCCCACCAAGCGCCACAGCGCTTATGGAGCCATATCTTTTATCGCATGCATAAAAGAATCAATGTTATGCAGTGCTCCCACATCATAAGGTAAGGCAATTCATTGGACAATTGTTCGTGGAAAGAAAGAGTGCAGAAAAGTGTTCGTGCTGCACTTGAGCTCAGCCACACTTTTTGTGTGATAAGACTGAGTTAAGCGGCTAATGGCGGGTGCTACGAGTTGAGATGGATGAACCCGTAAGATATTGAAATAAAGTAAATAAATAAGCGTCAGCCTGTCGTGGTAGCGCTTTGTTTCAAGGTCTTCTAGTCCTGCTTTCTTTTGGAGGTGCGATGGAGATATTTTCTGATTATAACTGTTGTGCATGAACCTAGCATATTTTCTTTGGACACCCTGCAGTTCCCGTTTATTAAGGGCTGTCCAGAGATCCCAGGCCACCCCAGTATACTGCAATATAGGCCTAACAAACGTCTTGTAGGCTAATAATTTTATTTCTGGTGTTCAATGACCCAGCGTGCTCCGAAGGTAACCTAGTTGTCTGTAAGCTTCTTTAGCAGTAAACGCTACATGTTAATTCCAGCGTCAATCGGAGGTTATGATTACTCTTAGATACTTATAGCTTTGCACAAACATACTGGCTGGTTATTGACGAAATACGTGAATTTGAGTGGTTGCTTCTTGCGGGTTATGGTCATTGCTACTGTTTTTTTTTGCTATTAACTGTCATCTGCCATGTACTGCACCAGTTCGCATTTGTACTTAATGCTCTGTTTAGTAGGACCTGATCATTAGGATTACATACTTCTTGGTATATTACGCAGTCGTCTGCAAACAGCCGGATTCCTACGCCTATGCTCTGAACAATATCACTGATGAATAGCAGAAGAAATAAAGGACCGAGAACAGAGCCCTGAGGGACAGCAGATGCCACCGGAGCTGAAGGAGAAGTCGTGTCATTATTGATCGCACATTGCTGCCTTGACGAGAAGTACGCAGTAATCCAGGCCACAAGGCGATCATTTTTGAAGATTGGCTTAAATTTTACTATGACCTTAGAGTGTGATACCCGATCAAAGGCTTTTTCGAAGCCTTGAAATATTATATCTACCTGATTATGTCTGTCTAACGCCAAAGAAAAGTCATTTATTGTTAAGACTAGTTGAGTATTTGCAGACAGCTCTCTACGGAATCCGTGTTGTCGATAATCAATTGAATTATTGTTCTGAACAAAGACAGATATGTGCTTGAATATAATATGTTCAAGCAGCTTCACTGAAGTATATAAAATGAATATAGGCCTGTATGACGAAGGTGATAAGTGGTACGCTGATTTTGATACGGAGACAATTTTATCAAATCTCCAGTTGTCTTGAAGTTCGGCACGAACGAGTGAATTACGATACAATGAAGTAAAATACATGGCACACTATTCAGCATAACGCACAAGGAAAGCATTTGGTATTTCATCAATGCCAGGAGGTCTCTCGGTATCTTGATTAAGAAGCAACGTCAGGACACCCTCCTTACTAACGAGTATATTGTCAATTGGCGGTATTTCTTCGACAAGTGAAACTTTTGGAACACTGGCATATCTTGAGTGAAGATAGAACAAAAATATGTGTTAGGTATTTGAGGTACTTCAAGTTTGTCGTCGAGTATTGCATCACCGACTAATAGACGAAGCACCATTTTTTTTCGGTGAGAAGTATCGTCAGAAATTATCAGGGGATGAAAGGAGAAAGTTCTTTATTTTCACGTTTTAGAAATATTCTTTTGCTTTTTTTGATGCCGTTATCTAGCGTAACGCGCAGCTCGGTCATCTTTTCTGCGTTAGAACTTGTTGGATGAAGTTTATACCTAGCTGTCTTGATAAGACAGATGCTTGGGCTAATTGGTGATTGGGGATCAGCACATTTGCAGAGCGCTAGACTGTGAGTAGTTACGACGTACCTACTGAAGGAGAGACAAGGACAGAAACAGCGCTGTCCTTGTCTGCCCTTGTCTCTTATTTTGTAGTTACGTCGTTACTACTCGTAGCCTTGCGCTGTGCAAATATTGCCACTAGTACAAGTTGATACCTAGCTCTCACCTTTTCATGTTCCCGCCCAATACGAACAAGGTTATTCGTCAACCAAGGGTGACAGCAGCGCACAAGCTCTCGTTTTTTGGGTACAAACTGCATAATGCATCGAAAAACTAATTCCTAAAGAAACGCCACATTTGTTCATCGGAGCCATCAGTTGATTCGTACAGAGTGCTAAAATCGGAAAATGAAGTACCAAGCAAATTCAGTACATCAACATTACTAGCATGAGAAAACCATGATATTACTATATATTTTATTTTTTGTTCCGAAGAAAACTGCATTTCTAAAGTTAACGATACAATTTTATGGTAAGATATGCCATCGAAAATATCTATTCTTCGATGTGGCCTTGGTAGCTAAAAGAAAACAAAAAAAGGGTCCAAAATGGACTCTGCGCTTTGCTGAGTGCAAGTCGGTATTTTCACTAATTGGGTTAAATTGCGCAAGACGACAAGTTCAACGAAAGGTTGAGACGCGTCACAAAGAGCTTTTGTGAAATCACCTGACCAGTTAATCGCTGGTAAATTGAAATCTCCAACGAGCAACAGGTTGCAGGATTGAATCACCTTCAAACACAAAAAGCCGTTGAGGTTTTAGGCAAAGAAACTATCCGAGCTCGGGGGACGATATCTTTCGAATACAACCAGGTTGCATTCTTCAAGAAATACCTTAAGCACACACTCAAACAACTCTCAATTTGTGGCACGTTAGGTAACCTGTACGCTCGCAACGATTGTTTGAGTAAAATAGCAACTTCTCCTCCCCTACCATTCCAGTCATTGCGGTAAACTCTAAAGTTAGTGTTAACTCATGGTCAGTGATGTCTTGATGTAGCCATGTTTCCGTTACAACAATGGTGTGCGTATTACGCGCTGTGATAATACTTTCTAAGTCAACTAATATCTTGAGAATGCAACGAGCATTAATATTTAGGCAGCGGATGCTTTTTTTGTAACACCCCCCAGTTCATAGAATGCGCCTCAGCCTACTCACGCTTTGAACATCAAAATCTAAGGAAGACTTTTTATCGCTAAGGATAGGTACCCTTTGAATATTGCTACTATTCTATCGAAACAGCGTGCCACCATTGTTAATCTTGTCGTATATTATTATAACTTTCTTTCTTTTGTTCCTTTCCTTCGCAGCACTAACCCACAACTGGTTGCGCAGTGCTCTAGTGGCAGTAAAAAATCTTCACTGATTGAAACTTTGTGGCCTTCAATCTTCTAGCAATTTCTTGAAACATTTGTCTTTTCACGGCAGACAATGATTTTTTGGACAACAGGCCGTGGCCTGCTTGCTTGTGTGCGTTTTAGTCTGTGGATTCGCTCAACAGCAGTTACCTTAAGATTGAGTTTTTTTTTGCAAATAAATCATCAACCACACTAGCGAAAAGCGACTTTGGCGTTTCGCTCACTTGCACTGGAAGACCAAATACATGAAGATTATTACGAACGTTTCTGTCTTCTAGGTCAACGAGTTTTTTCTTCAAGTTATGGATAGTTTTTTCGAGGCCTGTTATTTTGGTACCGAATTATTTAAGTGTTGATGTATATGCTTCAACTTGTTGCAATTTGGATTCAATTAAGTCCATGCTATTTTGCATCATCTTTTGGCCCTCCAAAAGCTTCCGAAGCTTTTCATTGGAGTTGGGTCCAGAATTTATTTCAATATCGCCACGAAGAATCGGCGGAGTGAAAAGAACGTCCTTTGCACGCGATCAAAACACACAGACACTATAGTGGCCCACCAGCAAGAGTAGGCAACGGTCATCATACCTCATAGATGCATATTTGTTACAAACGTGCACAAAAATAAAAAATATGTTAACAATATATATTCACAATACATGACGAAAAAACTATCTTGCTAGCAATAACGGCTGTCGGTTATCTGCTGGAGCGTTCAAGGTTAAAATAATTGATTGATAAGCGGGGTTCAACGTCCCAAACCACCATATGATTATGACAGACGCCGCAGTGGAGGGCTCCGGAAACTTTGACCACCTGGGGTTTTTTAACGTGCACCCGAAGCTGAGCACACGGGCCTACACCATTTCCGCCTTAATTGGCAAAGTACAAATATAGCGTCACAGTAGAAATTTTCTAGAGTGACTGAACAATAGGGCCGAATTTTTCGCCTATTTTCCATTCACTTTATGCAGTATGCCATTGGCGAAACCGAGTGAGGTCCTTCAATCCTGGGAATGGCTGGTGTGAGCAGAGTAGCAACACTCACCAGGAAGGAGCAGAGGATGTAGAAGGAGATGAAATAGATGAGCGCCACGTCACTCCCACAAGGGGTCTGGTCTCCTTCTTCAGAGGCTTTGTCGCAACGAACATCCTCCGTGTTCAGGCACGATAGCATGATCTCCTGCCATGACTCGCCCGTCGCTGACCTGCACGGTCCAGTTCAAGCACAGTGAGGCTTTTTGCTGATGATTACCTAATGATAGCAATACGAAGGAAACGTCGACGAGAAGATTTTAGGCAGGAACCGTAGAGGAAACATAGAGTATTTGGTCTCGGGCTCATTATTATGTGGCATTCTTTCTGGTGCCAAAACCCGGGATCAAACCAGGAATCTTTATTGTAGCGTAAGGGTTCCTAGTTTACGTGACCGAAAGAATGTCGCGTAATAATGAACCCGAGCCCTAGAATAGGAACTTTCATTTTTATTTCACTGCTCGTGCCTCAATCTCTTTCTCCTTCGCTTTAATGTTTTGGTTTTTGTTACCCCCGCCCGTATCGAACAGCAACGTGTTTTAACGGGGCCAAAGGGATCAACAGAGTATTGCCTTAGTAGCCCCTTGGCAATATGGTGCTGATGACTGTGGACAGGTGGTAACAAGTACGAAAACATAGAAGTAAAGAAGAAAGAGGGGTCGGCACAAGCAGTAAAATAAAAATGGTGGTTCTTAATCTAAGGCAGGGGTTCATTCATTTCTGACAGAGCCAGCAATGTAGCCGCAAACCACTGCGTCTCAAGATCACACTGATGGATGGAATGGTTGATGTGAACGCGTCCACAAATATTGCAGAGGAACTGCTGTCGATGAACGGGGACTGTTACGTGCGTCTTTCATCTTTACGTGCGCGGAAGTGTGTGCCTAGTATAATCATGCCTCAACAACGGTGTCGCCTTCCATGCTGTTCACTTGATGCGTTAATAAGGAGTGCTAGCCTGAACGCTGCATAGAATCAACAGCCCCTAGCCACGGGCGTTCTTCCATGTGACACTCACAAGTAGCAAACACGCCTTTCGGTTGTTACTGCAGCGATTGAGGACCACTGTTCGGCCCAAATGAAATGATTGCCCCAGGATTGCCTTCTAGTTCCTGCTCTACAAGTCACAGCACCACGTCACAATGTAATAGTGATATAATCAGCTCTGTTTGCACATATATTGGACCAAAATCAGAACTAAAAATACTGCCTCTAGAGGAAGTCCCGTAGCCAAGCATTTTCTCGACACCAGGCCCATTTCTTGGGGGCCTTGAAAGAAACCTACTTTAATTATTTGTTCTCGTTAGAACAGCTCCTCCATCCAAATTTCAAGGGAGGCCCGGGCCCATAGAGCATGTCCATATATATTTCGTGCAGCCTTATGAGAGTGAAATAGAGAGTGAGAACACCAAACTATCGGCCTAGAAAAGAAGGTGGAGTTGACTCGGACTCCCTCAAGAACCATATCTTTTTATTAGGGCGTGCTTGAAGTCAGACTCAACACACTTTTTCTCGAGCAAACTTACTTGAACTCAGACTGACGAAGATTATTTACTCCTAACCTGACCAACTCAGACACAAACACCAATATGTTCTACAGTCCGACTCACTCAGATTCACAGGTCGACCTGAGCTAGTAGCTTCTTGAGTTCACTGGCGTGAATTGCAAGTGTAAACGCTTGAGCTAGTTGGCTGCATTTCATGATGGCGAATTTCGCAGTGGGAAAACACAGGAAAAAGTGAGTTTGAAAAGAGGCAGCACTCTTTTCTTGTCGGTCCCGATGTTTTTTCTGCTCTGACTTTGGGAAACTTGATGAATATAAAACCGCTTTTTTTAACATGGTGACACTAATCTCTAAATATAATATTTTTCAATAATGATGTATTACGTCTTTGACACTGTAAATTAAAAACAAGATATGATAGCTTTAAGTCAAGTAGGTATGCTGTGCAGAGCATCATTGGCGCTAAGGTAAAAGACGTCGAAAGAAGAGACTCGGAAAAGCGCTTTTCCAAGACTCTTCTTTCGACTTCTTTTAAGTTTGCGCCAACAATGTTCTGCACAGTTACACACGAACTAGCCCGACCGCATACGTTACTGGTCAAGTAAGTACATATTTAGAAAATGAGAGACTCACATGAGAAAGTTTCAAAAAGAACTTATTGTCACAGAGTTTGCTGGGCCTTGTGGCTCCACCCCTCTCACAATTCATGCCTCGAATCAACAAACACTGAAGTGGCTGACTAACGCTCGTGCATTGCTAAATATGGGATATTTATGTATGATATGTCTTTAATATATGTGACATATGTGACGACATTGCGTGTCAATATTTCTCAATGTAAGAAAGGTGTTCGACACACTCTGTCGCGCTAAACTTTTTGAAAAGTTACAGTCCTACGGAACTGTTCTGAATGCTTTTCAATTCATCCTGAGTTATTTCCGCACATGTAAAGAGCAAGTGGTAATTAACAAATATTGATCTACTTTTGCTGATGTCATATGCGGTGTACCACAGGGTCTCATTCTTTTCTCTCCATACGTGAATGATCTACCGCCAGCTCTTAAGTGCTCCTAACTATCAATGTATGCTTATGACACAGCGTTACTTTACGCAGGTAACTCACTTCCTTCACTGCAAGGTGTTATATCCAAAGACGACAATATGCGGGTTTAACGTCCTAAAACCTAACAAAATGGCTGATCGGGCTAGTTGGTTTAGCACACTTAAGGCTTAACAGTGCTGAAAAATACATAGGGCTTGTCCTGCCCTTTCCTGTCCACCGTATATTTTTGGAGCTGTAAAACCTTAAGCGTTCCATAACCACCATATAATTATAAGAAACGCCTTAAAGGAAAGCTCCGGGAATTTCGACCACCTAGGGTTCTTTCACGTATTGGCAGCGTTTTCCTGGGCAGATGCTGCTAGTTGATACGCTTAAGCGTTTCCGTGAATCTTGCGGTAACCTGGCACCCAGCACACCACGATATGCTGTCTAAGCGTGTAAACTTCGCAAACGATTGTGTATAGTGAGACAAAGACATGATGTTTGTGCTTTTTCATGGTTTTAAAGCCCTTACTACCCTCAGTAAGTCTGTGTATAGTACTGCATTCTTTAGTTTTAATTCTTTAATGTGTTTTACGGCCACAAGAACCACATTAGCTTCTGCTGTGAAAATGCTTGTATCCGAGTGCGGAACGCCGACATCCGAAAAGAATGGACCGACGGCTGCGTATGATACAGAAGTGTTAGATAGAGATACATTCGTAAAAAACTAAGGACAGGTCTACTTATGCTGCTCTTTAAGAAAGTATGTTCGGATATATTGAACAGGTGCATGTTTCCTAACATCCACGAATGACACATCACAACCATTTAATTGCCACTGCCACGGTGGGAAATTTGCCATGGGGGCCGCCAGATGCTGCTCGAAAAGTGTCACACCCATTTCTTCTATCAGGTCCTTCACACGAAAACATAGGGCTGTCGTAGCGAAAGGTGATTGTGAAAAAGAGTTGAGGAGGACACGTGATTGACTATGGGGTGTGAAGGGTGATCCTTGCTTGCGTTCACCGTCAGAAAATATACAAATGACATGTAGGCTCTCTGTCCACTCATTCAACTCAACGTTGAGACTTTCTACGAGACTAGCGCGAAAAGCACCCGTACGTAGGCGAAGGCCTAAATGGTGATAGTTTCAAGCAGTTATAAGGCGCTTTCGGTTGCAGACTGATAGATTATTGCCCTGTAGTCTAAGCGGGTGCGTATAAGGCTATTGTACAAATCTATCAGGCATTTTTAACATTACCCCACGTGGTGCTTGACAATAATTTTAGGACATTCAATGTTTTTATGCATTCATTTTTTAAATGCCTAATGTGTGATATGAATGTCAGTTTATTATCCAGAATTAGGCCTAAGAATTTGTGCTCTGTCTTCACGGAGAGATGCTGACCATGTAGGTAGATATCTGGGTCAGCACAAACGCTTCGCTTCCGAGAGAACAAGACGCAGGTACTTTTCTGAGCATTGAAGCTGAAACCGTTCTCAATTGACCATGTTGTGATCTTCTTCAGAACTAGTTGCATCTGTGTCTCACACATTGCAAGATTGCATGAATTAAAACCTACTTGCACAACGTCGACATATACGTAATAGAATATATTGCTACATGCATGCGAATCGATATTCTAGGAGGCGACGCGCGTGTGTGCATGATGAGGAAGACGAAGGGTTGTCTTGGCTCGATCACTGGTCAACTGGTCACACCATTACCGCTGGTTTCAAAGACATCTAATCCACAGCCTCGTCGATACGGCATGTCTTTTTTTCCGTAACATAATTGGTGGAGGTGGAATGTTCGCCGTCCTCACCACGAAGCTTCGCAGTGGCCGCACCGTTCAGTCCCCGGCCATAGCTACCAATGACAACCACCCATCAGCGTGTCTATCTGTAGCTCTGGTCACTACGTACCTGACGATGCCCTACCCTCGTGATCGCGGTGCATCATCCGCAAAAGCTGGGCTTGACATTGACTACTGGCTCCGTATGTACGAGCGTGTTAGCCGGACATACGGAGCCGATAGAACACCGATGTACACCTATAGGACCCTACCATGGTGCTCGCCAACTTAATATTTTACTTGGAGCGCACCCCACGTGTTTGGTTCGACGCCCATGAGACTGAGCTCACCAGCTGGGATATCTTCAAGGAGCGACTACGCGACATCTTTGGGGACCCGTTCGGTCACCAAATGGAAGCACGGAAAGAACTCGCCACTCATGTGCACTCCTCAACTGAGTCGTATGTCTCGTACTTACAGGACATGCTCGCGTTGTACCGGAAAGTGGACGAGCAAAAGACAGTAAGTGACAAGGTGGGCCACATACTCAAGGGCATCGAGGACGACGCCTTCAACTTGCTCGTGTACACCAACGGCACGACCGTAGATATGATATTTAAGGAATGCCGCCGCTTCGAAATGGCCAAAAGCTGCCGCCTTCTGCCTCAATTTAGGCGGCTACCAAACACGGCTGTTAAATCAACCTGCACCAACTCGGTGCTGCACCACCCATGCAGTACAGCGTAACACGAATAGTTCGACGGGAGCTTGAGGCGTCAAGTGCGGCACCATTTCCTCCACATCCGCTCGACAATGGGGCCACAAAAACGCCTCCTGTAGTCCCCGTTATTCAAGCCGTCGTGAGGCAGGAAATTGCAATACTCAGTTTTCCTGTGGCCTGCTCTGCCTTCCGACCCACCTCCAGACCAATGACAATAAATGCACTACGCCATGACTCACATGTTCTTCCGCGATCCCGCAGTTTGACGGAATGGAGAACTGTGGACGACAAACTGATCTGCTTCCGCTACCACCAATTTGGCCAAATCTCCCGCTACTGCCACAGCACTTGGACGCCCCCAAACTTGAGCCCATTTTCCTCCTCTCACCCATACGAGGACTCCCGTAGGTATTCGCCCAGTCATGTAAAACAGTCATGCTTACCCTTCTTCCACGACCGTAACAGCCGCTCCACCGCTCGTTCGTTGTCACCTCAATCCCACCTTTCCCCATTGCCTCAACCACGCCGCTATCCGTCGCCGGTCCACCATGGATTCTCTCGGACAAAAAACTAGATCATGCAGCTCCGGGAGGTACTGCATAAATCGTGACTGATCCAAATCCTACGTAGACGCTCCCCACTAATACGAACTTGATTGAGGTGTATGTGGACGGTATTTCTTTGACGGCGTAAGTTGATACCGGAGCTCAAGTCTTCATAATGAGTGCTCACCTGCGTCGCCTGTTAAAACAAACTGCCAGATCCCAGGTACAGAGGTAATCGATGATGTGCGAAGCATTAATGAGGAAGGTTGACATGTCTCTTTGAAATCACCACACCATTACGAGGAGGAGGTAAATTATGCCGTACACTATTTCCGTGTCATAATTCCCATTTTTGGATTTGTCTTTTTCCTTCGTCATCTATTCACATCACGTGATGCCATATAAATATATTTTGGGCTAGCGAAACGGCCGCGAGCAAGATATGAGCATGGTATGCTGTCATGTTCTTACATGACACGCGTCTCATACTTATATCTTTTGCAACAGTCATATACCTTCGTCATCCATTCACATCAAGCAACACCAAATTTGGTAAATGTGGAGCTAGCGAAACGGCCTCGAGTGCATCATGAAGGGCCCAATGTACTCCAACGTAAC